>NC_140987.1:299576616-299684778 GCF_052327205.1 Somniosus microcephalus | reverse complement strand
CGGGGGAAGAGAGAGATGGGGAAGAGAGAGAGAGAGAAGGGACTGGGGGGAGAAGAGAGAGCCTGGGGGTAGAAGAGAGGGACGGAGGGGAAGAGAGAGAGAAAGACTGGGGGAGAAGAGAGAGATGGGGGGAAGAGAGAGAGAGAGAGAGACTGCTGGATTTAGTTCGGGATTAGCCTGGAGAGAGGGGGGAAGGAGCGCCTGAGGGCTGGCCCGATGGACCACTGCGAAGGAAGGAAGGAAGAAGGTAAGCTCTCCCACCCTGTCCCACCCCCTCACTCTTTCCCTCCCTCACCCTCTCTCTCTCCCTCCCCGTCTCTCCCTGCTTTACTCTCTCTCCCTCCCTCCCCTGTCCCTCTCTCTCCCTCCCTCTCCTCTCCTCTCCCTCCCTCCCTCCCTCCCTCCCTCCCTCCCTCTCCTCTCCCTCCCTCCCTCTCCTTCCCTCCCCCCCCTCCTCTCCCTCCCCCTCCCCTCTCCCTCCCCCCTCTCCTCCCCCTCCCCTCCCCCCTCTCTCTCCTCCCCCCCCTTCCCCTCTCCCTCCCTCCTCTCCTCTCCCTCCCTCCCTCCCACCTCTCCCTCCACCCCTCACCCACCCCTCCCTCTCCTCCCTCCCTCCCTCCCCTCTCCCCCTCTCCCTCCCCCCTCTCCCCCTCCCCCTCCCCCCTCCCCCTCTCCCTCCCCCCTCCACCTCTCCCTCCCCCCCTTTCCCCCTCTCCCTCCCCCCCTTTCCCCCTCTCCCTCCCTCTCTCCTCTCCCTCCCTCTCTCCTCTCCCTCCCTCCCTTTCCCCCTCTCCCACCATCTCGCCTCTCCCTCCCTCTCCTCCTCTCCCTCCCCCCCCCGCGGCTCAGCGCCTCATGGCTGGCTGGTGAGTGGCCTAGCGTGTGAGGCCCAGCCGGATTCATCTTGGCTCTCTCCCTCCCTCCTACTCTGTCTCCCTCCCCCTCTCCTCTCCCTCCCTCTCCCCACTCTCCTCTCCCTCCCTCCCCCTCCGCGGATCAGCGACTCAGGGCCGGCCGGTGCGCGGCCTAGCGCGTGAGGCCCAGCCGGACTCACCTTAGCTGATGTCACGGTACGGGCCGACATTGACGCGCGCGCTGACTCCCGCCCCACCAGCCTTTACAAAGATGGCGGCGGTGGCTATGCTCGGCTCAGACCTGCCCCCGCCCCGCCAGCCTTTACAAAGATGATGGCGATCGCAGGCCGCTTGTTGAGCGTGATGGGAGGTGCCTAGCTCGGGCGTGGCTGGGCAGGAGAGGCCGAGGCTTCGAGGCCTGCAAAAACAGTGAAAGGTAGGAAAACTAATGAGGTTAGAGAAAATATTTACAAATTAATTAACATTTAATTAAAAAAAATTAATTGTGTTTTAAAAGCAACTTGTTTTTTTGCTGGAAATTTGAAAATAAACATGCAGAAAGTGGGAAAAAGAAATGAAGAGTTAGGAATCAAGATGGCGGCCACTCACCTCAGCTCAGAAGGTTTAAGCCCACCCCACACACGCAATGAAATGCCCCCCATGATGCACCGATTGGTCAACCATCAGGTTAATCCCCTGTACGATTGGTCAACCATCACGTCACTCAACGCTAATGAGCGGAATGTTGCCATTTTTTGAAACTTTATTGTATACTGTCGGAAAAATTTTTGTCTGACCAAAATGTAAATACATCTATGAGAGTCCCCTAATGATAAGCTTTCTTTTGATATAACATATGTGTAGGTAAGCTCTAAAACTTTTGATTGTATAGCCGGACAGACAGAATGACGGAAAGACGGAAAGACAGAGGGAAAGACATACCGTTTTATACATACTAGCTAGAGTGCCCGGCGGTGCCGAGGGTTTTTTGAGGGGATGTTGTTGTTGGAAGAGAGAGAGAGAGAGCAACTGGGGGATAGAGAGAGAGTGACCGGGGGGAAGAGAGAGAGCGACTGGGGGGAAGAGAGAGAGCGATTGGGGTGAAGAGAGAGAGCGACTGGGGGGAAGAGAGAGGGCAACTGGGGGGAAGAGAGAGAGCGACTGGGGGAAGAGAAAGAGCGACTGGGGGAAGAGAGAGAGCGACTGGGGGGAAGAGAGAGAGCAACTGGGGGGAAGAGAGAGAGCGCGACTGGGGGTAAGAGAGAGAGCGACTGTGGGGAAGAGAGAGAGCGACGGGGGGAAGAGAGAGAGCGACTGGGGGGAAGAGAGAGAGCGACTGGGGGAAGAGAGAGAGCGAATGGGGGAAGAGAGAGAGCGACTGGGGGGAAGAGAGAGAGCGACTGGGGGGAAGAGAGAGAGCGACTGGGGGAAGAGAAAGAGTGACTGGGGGAAGAGAGAGAGCGACTGTGGGGAAGAGAGAGAGCGACTGTGGGGAAGAGAGAGAGCGACTGTGGGGAAGAGAGAGAGCGACTGGGGGGAAGAGAGAGAGTGACTGGGGGGAAGAGAGAGAGCGACGGGGGGAAGAGAGAGAGCGACTGGGCCGTGGGCACAATTCTTGTTTCACCGAAAAGTAAATATGCTTATGACCGTTCCGGAATCGTAAGCTTTCTTTTGATGTAACGCACGTGTAGGTACGCTCTATAACATGAGCGTGTATAGCCGGACAGACAGACAGACAAACAGAAGTACCGCTTTATTATATATAAAGATAGATTTAGTACTTAAAGGGGTATTAGCTTCCTGAAAAACATTTGGCGGACACTTTTCTATCTGGATATGGATTACAGCCATCCCATTGTTGTTACGATGAGGACACAACTGACTTGATGCTGGGTTTCATTGCAGAGTTATTTAGATTGAAAAGAAAGTTCTGATAAATATTTCTTCTTGAAGGTTGTACTATTTCAAATGGTTATATCAATTGTGACATTTAGGGGGAAACATTGGGTTGCTTTGCGCCTCCCGTTAACGCCCCTGTGCAAAGCCCCAGCGCCCGGGTGCGGCGCCGCTAACACTTCCCGCGAAATTCAGTGGTTGGTTAGCGGCAGTGGTAGCTGGTAGCACCCCGTGATGCTGCGCCGCTGGCAATAACATCATCGCCTTGCGCAGTGCCCTGTTCGTGCCCAGGCCGCAAACTTTGTTTGCACCCCTTGACCTATCGCCGGAAAATATGTCTGACATGGTCACGGGTCGTTTTTGCGGCCGGGGCGGCAGTGTGAGTAAAAGGGGCAGGTGTTGGGCAGCCATTTTTTGGGGGCCGACTGCTAGCATCTGCCCCCTTCCGCTTTTTTCCTCGGGATGCCGGCTGCGATCAGTCAGCCCGGCACTTCTCTTGAGTGCCGGGCTGTTTGCAGAGCACCCCGCTCCCCAGTGGTTTGCGCAGTGCTAGGATCCTTCCCTTTAATCAGTGGAGCGAGGCCTGCAATTACGCGGCGCTACATGCTGACGTGCGTGGTGCTGTTGCATGTAGCACCACAAAATTCACTGGTAGTGTCCAAAGAAGGAGGGGGAGCACTTCCAGTAGTGCCCTGCCTCCTGCTTGGGGTGCTACCTCTGAATTTACAGCGCGGGGTCGCTAACTTTTTCGGGGCGCTACCAGTGAAGTTAGCCGCCACCGAATTTCTCCCCCCTTAGAAACTATTCTCTCCAGTATTCTGCATTGGATATTGATGTATTATCATTCTGATTTTTTCATTTATCACAGCAAGTGTAAGAAACAGTTTTGTTCTGCAGATTTGGAAATGATGCAAAGCCAATTCGTTATGTTATAAAGGGGATAGGCACGGTGGCATAGTGGTTAGCACTGTTGCCTCACAGCGCCAGGGACCCGGGTTTGAATCCGGCCTCGGGTGACTGTCTGTGTGGAGTTTGCACATTCTCCCCGTGTTTGTGTGGGTTTCCTCTGGGTGCTCCGGTTTCCTCCCACAGTCCAAAGATGTGCAGGTTAGGTTGATTGGCTATGATAAATTGACCCTTAGTGTTAGGGGGATTAAATACGTGGGGTTACGGGGATAGGGTTGGATATGTGTTCGTGCAGGGGTTACGGGGATCGGGTGGGATATGTGTCGGTGCAGGCTCGATGGGCCGAAATGGCCTCTATCTGCATTGTGGGGTTTCTGTTATTCTGTGATTCTGAAAGCTGTTGAATTCTTCTTAATCACATTGGGAAAAAGAGAAGCCCAAATGTCACATCCGATTTATTATGAAAGGCCGTAGCATCAATGATAAAAGCTAAGTATTGGCAGTGTCCTTCTCTGAATAAAAACTCTTGGGGCGCCATTGCACCTGACTGCACCTGCCACTGCCCTCTAGCGCTCACCCCGCTGGAGTTTGTGGCATCAGTGGGGGGGCACCTAACTTGCAGATGGAAAATCCAGTGCCTGCATCTCAAGGGGTGGGGGGGCCGAGCCATCTCTCCTTCAGCCAACCTGTGTAAATGAGCCGATTAGGATAGTTAAAAACAACCTCGCTTTGGGGGACTTTCAGGCTTGTTTCCCCTGGTGGGGCCCACTTACACATAGCTTGAGGTTGGGACGCTTCATTTGCAATGGACAGGTCTTGCATGAGCTTTGGGAGCAGGAACTACCAGTGTAGGGAGTCCAGCCCTGGCTCCGTCCTCAACAGCATTTGCCTCATAAGGAGCGGGCGGAAGTTCCACCACCTAGGCTTGCTGAAAAATCCCAGAAATAACGGAGACTGACCCAATCGGGTCCCTGCTGTTTTCAGGGGGGTTCCGTCAGCCCACTGCCAGTGTTATGGGAGACCAGTGAAAAACCCTCAGACTGTCAAGCCTTTGGGCTAGATTTTCATGGAGCCGTCAGGTGGGGTTTCAGGCATGTGGGAGGGGAAAATCCTGAATTTGGGTGTCCCGACACCATCCCACCCAAAACCCCGCCCCACATAAGTTTCAGGGGCAGCGGGTACCCGTCCCGCACTGGGACCCGCCGAAACCAGGCGGGAATGGGATTAGTGCCAATTAACTGCCTGTTAACAGTTAGTTAACAGGCAGTTTTTAGCCTAATCCCTATTTTGAGGGGTTTCGTGTGGGTTTCCCGACTGCTCCAAACCACGCCAGGTTAGAGCAGGCGGGCCATCGGGTTGAAGGAGTTGGAGGGGTCGTGATGTTGGCGCTCAGGTGAGATGGGTGCATGAGTGTAAAGGTAAGTGTGTTTGGTGTGTCTAAAGTGTTTAAAGAACTTTTACTTACCTGTACTTACCTTCACAGCCTTCCTTCCTGTAGCCGTCGAGAGCGCATCACTCAGCCGGAACTGAAAGCTGAACGGCTGCGATCTGCGAAAAGTGACAGCCTTCAGCTTTGAGTGCCAGTAAGAGTTCTAACTGAATCTGTGCAGAATGACTCATCGTAGAACTCAGACTGTCAGTGTTTCACAGCTTCAAACAGCTGTTAAACGCTGATATTTCATCTGTCAAGAACTCTTACATAACATAAGAACATAAGAAGTAGGAGCAGGGGTAGGCCATACGGCCCCTCGGGCCTGCTCCGCCATTCAATAGAATCATGGCTGATCCGAATCTAGACTCACGTCCACTTCCTTGCCCTCTCCCCGTAACCCCTAATTCCCTTATCTGCTAGGAAACTGTCTATCTCCGATTTAAATTTATTTAATGTTGCAGCTTCCACAGCTCTTTGGGGTAGCAAATTCCATAGATTTACTACCCTCTGAGTGAAGAAGTGTCTCCTCACCTCAGTTTTGAAAGGGCAGCCTCTCATTCTAAGATTATGCTCCCTAGTTCTAGTCTCACCCATCAGTGGAAACATCCTCACCGCATCCACCCAATCAAGCCCCCTCACAATCTTAAATGTTTCGATAAGATCACCTCTCATTCTTCAGAACTCCAATGAGTAGAGGCCCAACCTACTCAACATTTCCTCATACGCCAACCCCCTCATCTCCGGAATCAACCGAGTGAACCTTCTCTGAACCGCCTCGAGAGCAAGTATATCTTTTCTTAAATATGGAAACCAAAACTGCATGCAGTATTCCAGGTGTGGCCTCACCAATACCTTGTATAACTGCAGCAAGACATCCCTGTTTTTATACTCCATCCCCCTTGCAATAAAAGCCAAGATTCCATTGGCCTTCCTGATCACCTGCTGCACCTGCATACTAACTTTTTGTGTTTCATGCACCAGGACCCCCAGATCCCTTTGTACTGTAGCACTTTGCAGTTTCTCTCCATTTAGATAATAACTTGCTCTTTGATTTTTTCTGCCAAAATGCACAACCTCACATTTTCCAATATTATATTTAATCTGCCAAATCTCTGCCCACTCACTTAGCCTGTCTATGTCCTTTTGCAGGTTTTTTATGTCCTCCTCATTCACTGCTTTCCCTCCCATCTTTGTATCGTCGGCAAACATGGATATTTTGCACTCGGTCCCTTCCTCCAAATCGTTAATATAGATTGTAAAGAGTTGGGGTCCCAGCACTGACCCCTGTGGAACACCACTAGTTACTGATTGCTAGCCCGAGAACGAACCATTTATCCCAGCTCTTTGTTTTCTGTTAGATAGCCAATCTTCCACCCATGCCAGCATATTACCCCCAATCCCATGTTTTTTTATCTTGATCAGTAATCTTTTGTGTGGAACCTTGTCAAATGCCTTTTGGAAGTCCAAATACACTACATCCACTGGTTCCCCTTTATCCACCCTGTATGTTACGTCCTCGAAGAATTCGAGCAAATTTGTCAAACGTGACTTCCCCTTCATAAAACCATGCTGACTCTGTCCTATTAAATTATGTTTATCCAAATGCTCTGTTACTGTTTCCTTAATAATGGACTCCAACATTTTGCCAACCACAGATGTTAGGCTAACTGGTCTATAGTTTCCAGCTTCTTGTCTACTTCCCTTCTTAAAAAAGGGTGTTACATTAGCAGTTTTCCAAGCTGCCGGGACCTTTCCGGAGTCCAGGAAGTTTTGGAAAATAATCACCAATGCATCTACTTCTCTCAAGACCCTAGGCTGTAGGCCATCAGGTCCGGGGGATTTATCCGCCTTAAGTCCCATTATTTTACAGAGAAATATCTCCTTAGTGATTTTAATCATGTTTATCTCCTCCCCCAACATTGCCCCCTGTTTGTCCAGTGTTGGGATATTTTTAGTGTCCTCTACTGTAAAGACGGATACAAAATATTTGTTCAGCATCTTTGCCATCTCCATGTTCCCCACCACTAGTTTCCCGGTCTCATCCTCTAAGGGACCGACGTTCACTTTAGCCACTCTTTTGCTTTTTATATAGCTGTAGAAACTCTTGCTATTTGTTTTAATATTTTTTGCTAATTTACTTTCATAATCTATCTTCCCTTTCTTAATTAATCCTTTAGTTATTGTTTGCTGGCTTTTAAATGCTTCCCAATCTTCTATCCTCCCACTAGATTTGACTACTTTATATGCCCTTGTTTTCAGTCGGATACTATCCTTTATTAATTTACTAAGCCATGGATGGCTGTCTTTTCTTTTACTCCCCTTTTTCCTCAGTGGAATATATTTATCTTGAAAGATGTGAAATATCTCCTTGAATGTAGACCACTGCTCTTGTACCATCTTACACGTTAATCTTTTTTCCCAGTCCACTTTAGTCAATTCTACTCTCATACCTTCATAGTCTCCTTAGCTCAGTACGCTGGTTTGAGATGCAACTCTCTCACCCTCAAACTCAATTTGGAATTCAACCATATTATGGCCACTCATTCCAAGGGGATCCTTTACTAGGGCATTTTTTATTAATCCTGTCTCATTACACAGGACCAGATCTAAGATTGCCTGCCCCCTGGTTGGTTCAGTTACATACTGCTCAAGGAACCCATCCCTAATACACTCTATGAACTCTTTCTCAAGGCTGCCATGCCCAATTTGATTAGTCCAGTCAATATGAAAGTTAAACACCCCCATGATTATAGCTGTTCCCTTATTACAAGCCCCAACTATTTCCTGATTTATACTCTGACCAACAGAGTCGCAACTGTTAGGAGGCCTATAGACTACGCCCACTAGTGACTTCTTCCCCTTATTATTCCTTATCTCCACCCAAACTGTTTCACTATCCTGATCCTTTGACCCAATATCATTTCTGACTATTGCAGTGATTCCATCCTTGATTAAAATGGCAACCCCACCTCCTTTTCCTTCCTGTCTGTCCTTCCTAATTGTCAAATACCCTTGTATGTTTAGTTCCCAGTCATGATCAGCTGGGCGGGCTCAACAAGGTCAATCAAGGGAAAATCGCGCGGATAGGCCGGACGTCGAAGTAGGCGTGTCAAAAACCTGAAAGGGGAAGTCCCGCCTTCTTCCAGACAGGTTCAGGAAAATCTACCCATTTATGTTTATGGCATGCAGAAATGCATCCACACTGAAAATATAGGCCTAGAAATTCAGTAAGGCCCCGCCAGGTCTTTAGCGCCCGAAATTTACCGCTCGCCCGGATTCCCGTAGCGCCCGCCTGAAATTCAGTTGCGACGGGCCAAGACGGAGGCGGGCGCTATTGCAGGGTTTGGCCGCCTCGTTTGGGGCGATGCAAGTCTATTTCAGGCGTCCAGCTGCCGCTGCGCCACCCGATGCGGTGCGGCAGGCTGGGGTACTGCAGGCCTCCTCCTTCTCTTAAGGAGGAGCTGCCTGCAGCCGTGAGATCGCCGCTGGATTCCCCCGGCAAATGAGCCCAGCACCACGGAGAAGTGCCGGGCTCGCGGGAGTCAGACACCAATGCCGCGGGGGGGTGGTGCAGGAGCCCGGGGAGGGAGGTGCGGCCATGCGGCCGCCGGGAAAGCGGCCGGCCGCCCCTCCACCTTTATGCGCCGGCCTCTCGGAGCTGCAAGGCCCCGTTTTGCAAACGTTGTTTGCGGCCGCTGCGGGCGAGGCGGCCGCAACTGAATTTGGCCTTCGGCAGGGAATCGCGTTGGAACCGGGGCGCTGCGCACACCGATGACGTCATCGGTGCCGGCGCAGCGCTACCGGCTAACGCCGATGTTAGGGACCAACTTAATTTCGGGCAGTAAAGAACTTCCGGCGCAACCCACTCTTTCGCCCCTAAGTGGGCGCAAACGCAACTGAATTTCTAGGCCATAGTATTTAATGCAAAATTGTTCTGATGTAGTTTTTGGTTTGAATTATTGAGTCGCTTCAGCCTGATCTTTGTTCGAGCGGGCGAGGCCAAGGCAGGCGGCTGAGCGTCCTGACCTCGGTAGAATGAATCCCTGTCAGCCTCCGGCCCGAAACCCGTGGGCAAGGGAAGCTGGCTGCTGGGCTGAAGCAGAATGTCAGGCAGCTATGGGTCAGTGGTGGGGACCGAAAGAGTAAGCGGTTGTGAAGTTTGCTGGAGAGGTTCTCACAATGGAGGGGAGGGGGAAATGCCCAGGGTTGGGGAGATCTAAACTTCCCTCGTGGGGCCTGGAGGAACAAGGAAGCTAAAAACAAAGGGAAATCACAGCATTTTAGGCCTCTTCCGACCCCAGCATTTCTCCCATTTCAATAGCCAGGTTGGGGAGCCCGCGCAGACCACTGGTTGAAATAGCAGTCTGGTTCCGATGATACCATCAGAGCCCATCTGCATATTTAAAGAAAGGCCTCGCAAGTTTCCAAAGGGGGTCCCTTTCTCAAGCTCAGAACAGCGGGCAAGTCCCATGGATGATTTTAACTGCTCCTACACCCGCCCGGATTCCCCTGGGCGGGCAGGGTTTAAAATCTCCCCTTCAGAAGCAATGATCCAAAAAATTGTCCTACCCACAGTGAATTTGGTACAGATGAACCTCAGTGACGAGTGCTTTTTCACTTCAACCCTTAAATTCTTACTCATGGACTTATTTAAATATTATTCAGCTCAATGAACTCTGCTGGTGGGAGTAAAGGAGTATCACGTGGAATATTGTGTCTTTACAACAGAAACAACGTCGAGCTCTCTGCTTGATTTGTCCTTCCTTTCTGACAGTGCAACCATGCAATCTGTTGAAGATTAATCAGATGCTTATGGAGCTTCATTTTGTTTATCAGTGTTATAATATCAATCACTGTCACCCCATGAGAGCATAGAATCAGGCTCAGAAAAAACAGCTGCTATTTGGGTGCCGTATGTAGAGTTAGGTTATAAGCATCACATCTGAATTCACAGCATCCCCACAGCATGTTCTTTTTTAATGTTTGGCAGTCCTTTTAGTCAGCACAGAAAGTGGGAAACATCAAATTGAATATGATTTTATTAAAATTCATTCATGGGATGTGGGTGTCGCTGGCAAGGCCAGTCTTTATTGCCCATCCTTAGTTGCCCTTGAGAAGGTGGCGGTGAGCCGCCTTCTTGAACCACTGCAGTCCGTGTGGTGAAGGTGCTCCCACAGTGCTGTTAGGGAGGGATTTGCAGGATTTTGACCCAGCGACAATAAAGGAACGGCGATATATTTCAAAGACAGGATGGTGTGTTACTTGGAGGGGAGCTTGGAGGTGGTGGTGTTCCCATGTGCCTGCTGCCCTTGTCCTTCTAGGTGGTAGAGGTCGTGGGTTTGAGGCGTGCTGCTGAAGAAGCCTTGGCAAGTTGCTGCAGTGCATCTTGTAGATAATTCACACTGCAGCTACGGTGCGCCGGTGGAGGAGGGAGTGAATGTTTAAGGTGGTGGATGGGCTGCCAATCAAGCAGGCTGCTTTGTCCTGGATGGTGACGAGCTTCTTGAGTGTTGTTGGAGCTGCACTCATGCAGCACACTCCCGACTTGTGCCTTGTAGATGGTGGAAAGGCTTTGGGGAGTCAGGAGTTGAGTCACTTGCTGTGGCTGTGTGTTGATAGAGACACTGAAGACAGGAGTTGGTTTCATAGTTGTTTACTAAACAAAGTCTGGAGGGGAACTAACTGATACAACACAATATACAGGCTTATATAGCACGAGTGGCCATTGCCGGCATTACAGTACACATGGGGCTCTTAAAGGCACATACACTACAATTCCTCCCCTTTTAGCCAACCAGCACATAATATTTTAAGTAATCATTAATTACATGTTACAAGAAAAATAATCTACACATTGCGGCAGTTAATTAATTATAAGTCAGTCTCTCTGGAGGCTTCCTGACACGGTCCGGATAACGCCTCGGTGGTGTAGTAGTTTCTGGTGGTGTAGTAGGTTCCTTTGGCAAGGCTGATTCAGCTTGAATGCCAGTGTCGGGTTCATCGGGTTCCAGTATCACCGGATCGGAGGTAGATATGGGTATCTCTACTTCATCATTAGGCGTATAGAGTTGTGGTGTAGGCTGTCCCTTTTCGGATGACTCTATGATTTAGTCAGCATGGTGCCTTATTATGCTTTCTCCGGTGTCTACGGTATACATCAGCAGTCCTAGTCGTGTGCAGATAGTTCCAGGCTGCCATTTCTTGGTACGGTAGTCCCGGGCCAAAACTTGTTGACCTATCTGAAAGGTTCTAGTTGGCCTTTCATTCATGCCTAAAATTGCCGGTTCTCCACATCCCTTCTGATGTTTGGCTTGATCAAATCCAGCCGGCATCTTAGGTTTCTATTGAAGAACATCATGGCGGGAGTTTGGTTTGTAACCATATGGGTTGCATTCCTGTATGCGAACAAGAAGTTATCCACCTTGTGCTGAAGTTTTATGTCTTCATTACCCATGGCCTTTATGGCCTTCTTGAAGGTCTGGATAAACCTTTCAGCCAATCCATTGGTGGCGGGATGGTATGGGGCGGACGTGTAGTGCTTAACCCCATTGTTTTTAAGAACTTCCTGAATTCTTCGGACACAAATTGCGGTCCATTATCAGAACAGATCTGTTCTGGCAGCCCATTCCTGGCAAATATGGTCCTTAATACTGTGATGGTTTTTTCCATGGTGGTGGAGGACATCTTTATTACCTCCGGCCACTTGGAGTGTGCATCAACCGCGATTAAGAGCATTGATTCCATAAATGAACCAGCAAAGTCGATGTGTACCCTTTGCCAGGGGGATGAGGGTCCCTCCCATGGATGTAGAGGGGCTTGTGGTGGAGCGTTTTGGACCTTCTGGCATCCTAGGCAGCTCTTGGTCATTTCTTCGATGTCTCCATCGATACCTGGCCACCATACAAACGCCCTGGCTAGGTTCTTCATTTTCACTCCACCCAGATGCCCCTCGTGAAGCTCCTTTAGAACTTTATCCTGGAGTTTGGGTGGAATCACCACTCTGGATCCACACATCAAGGTTCCTCGGCACACTGACAGCTGTTCTCTTCTTTGCGATAATGCTGGTAACAGTGGTTCGCCATGTGCTGATGTGATGGCCATCCCTTCACTGTTAAATCGTAGACTCGTGAGAGAGTCGGGTCATTTCTAGTTTCCCTTTCAATGGCAGAATTTGTTACTGGTAGACATTCCACTATGGTAGAGTGGAAAATCTCCACTGGGTCTACGGTATGTGCTCCTTCTACCGTTGGCAACGGTAGGCGCGATAACCCGTCAGCATTCCCATGCGGTTTTGATCCTTTGTATTCTATGTTGTATTAGTGTGCCCCTAGAAAAAGGGACCACCTCTGTAGCCTTTGCGCTGTCATAATGGGGACACCCTTTTTAGGGTTGAATATGGAGGTGAGTGGTTGATGGTCAGTCAACAAGGTAAATTTTTGTCCGTGTAGGTAATGGTTGAATTTCTTCACTCCCCATGCCAGGCTGAGTGCTTCCCTGTCGATTTGGGCACAGTTACACTCAGCTGAGTTCAATGAGCGTGACGCAAAAGCTATCGGCCGTTCCGAGCCATCAGGGAATTTATGCGATAATACTGCTCCTACGCCGTAAGGGGATGCATCGCACGCCAGTCTGATTGGCAGTGATGGGTTGTAATGAGCCAAAACTTCTTTGGACGTGATTAAGTCTTTGCATTTATGGAAGGCACGTTTACAGTCTTCGTTCCATTTCCAAATTACTCCTGTTTGTAGCAGTTCATTAAGAGGCTGTAGAAGAGTTGATAAGTTCGGTAAAAATTTATGCTAGTAATTTATTAATCCCAGGAACGACCTTAATTGTGAAACATTTTCAGGTGCTGGGGCTTTTATGACCGCTTCAATTTTTTCAGGTGACTTATGCAACCCTTCCTTATTAATTATGTGGCCACAATATGATATTTGATTCTGGAAAAATTTGCACTTCGGGCGATTTACTCGTAGGCCCTGTTTTCTCAGCCTAGTGAGCACCTGCTCCAAATTGGCACGGTGCTCGTTGTCGTTTTCTCCTGTTACAAGGATGTCGTCTAGGTAGCATTGAGTCCCCGGAATCCCTTGGAGGACTTGCTCTTTGCCAGATAGCTGGAGCGGATGCTACTCCGAAAACCAGTCGATTGTACTGGCATAGGCCTTTGTGCGTATTTATCGTGAGATACTTTTTAGAGGCCTCTTCAACCTCCATCTGTAGATATGCCAGTGCCAAGTCAATTTTGGTGAAACGTTTCCCTCCGGATAGTGAGGCGAAAGTATCTTCTATCCTCGGAAGAGGATACTGTACCATGTGAAGGACCGGGTTTACAGTCACCTTGAAGTCTCCACAGATGCGAATTTTTCTCTGTTCTTCAGATTTATCATTATTCAATGTTTTCTTCATGACCGGGATGATGGGTGTTGCCCACTCGCTCCAATCTATTTTGGATAATACGCCTGCCTTTTCCAAATTCTCCAGCTCTGCCTCGACTGCTGGACGAATTGCGTATGGCACCGGCCTTGCCTTAAAAAACTTGGGAATTGCCGCATCTTCCACTTTTATTGAGGCGGTGATGCCTTTCAAGGTTCCTAGTTTCTCTTGAAACACTTCCTTGGCGTTGACCAAGATGTATTTTAATCGTTCAGGTATGACGTCATCATTGTTTTTTTCCTTACTGGTCACCGTCAGTGCCTGAATGGAGTGCCAGTCTAAACGTATTTTCCTGATCCATTCACATCCCAACAGCGGTGGACCACCATCTTGTAGAATGTATAAATACAACTTCTGTATTTCCTTGCCGTTGTATACAACAGGCACCCTTATTTTTCCTTTGGGGTATACTTTCTGCCCCGTATATGTTTTCAAGATAATGGATGTGTCTTTTAAAGGTATATGCAGAAATAGCCGCTCACAATCCCGTCGATTTATGACGGTCAGAGCTGATCCTGTATCTAGCTCCATTTTAACTGGGGACCCTGCTATTGTGAGGGTAACCCAAATGGTCTGGTAATCTTCTTTGGCAATTACATTATGTAATTTGAGAGAGCTTAGTCTCTTGTTTCCGGAGTCGCTATCGCTCTTCTGGTCTTCGGAGCTACTGTCCGTCATCATTTGTACCTTTCTGTGCTTTTCCTTATTGATTTTGGATTTTTTGTTTCCAGATCGGCATACACGTGTAATGTGTCCCATCTTTCCGCATTGCCTGCATGCTTTGTCCTTGAACCAGCAGTCCCTCTGGTCATGGGTGGATCTGCCGCAGCGATAACATCTCTCGAAACCCCGTGTCATTTCATGGGTGCCGAAGTCCTGTGGCTTTTGCTGTATTTCTGCAGCTCCTCTTGCACTGAAAGCCTTGTCCAGTGTCAAATCTTTCTCAGAAAGTAGCCTTTTTTGTGTTCCTTCACTTAGGAGACCGCAGACGAATTTGTCTCGTAGAGAATCTGCCAGTCCTGCCCCGAATTGGCAGTGTAGGGTATCAACAATCTCCATAAAATTCTTGTCCATCGGTTCGGCTGGAATGATTAAGTTTCGTAACAGCTTATAAGTCTTTGCGCCCATTAGATTTAGAAGTACTGAAGCTTTTTATTCATCTTCTATTCCATTTGCGGTGCAATATACCTCCACTCTTTCCACATATGTGGTCCAATCCGCTATCTTGTTATCAAAAGCATCAATATTGCCAGACTTAGGCATCCTAGAAAAAAAAATGGCGCTTCCCGCGCTTCCCCGCCGCTGCTGCCGATGACAACGCTGTTTCCCGCGGTTTCCGTTCTTTTTATTTATTTATTTACAGTTGGAGACTCGTTCCCGCTGGACTCTCTCTCTAGGTCTGAACGCCGACCTGCTTGCAGCGCCGGCCGTCTCCCGAGTGCTCTCTCCCCGTCTGTTACTACTTGCCTCCGCTTTCGCTGCTTGGCCTAGCTGTAGAGCCAGCCGCTGGAGCCCCAGCCCGACGCCCAGGAAGGATTATTGCAGTACCTACCACCAGCTTGGCTAGCTGGTGAAACCACAGCTTTTTATTTTTCTTGATTTCTTTTCAACTTTGGACGCCAGAGGAATCGAGGTCCTTGAGGTGCTGCTGAATTGCAGGTAAGTCCGTTTCCAATTCGTCGCCACTGTTGTGTCTGTGTGTTGATAGAGACACTGAAGACAGGAGCTGGTTTCATAGGTGTTTACTAAACATAGTCTGGAGGGGAACTAACTGATACAACACAATATACAGGCTTATATAGCCTGAGTGGCCATTACCGGCATTACAGTACACATGGAGCTCTTAAAGGCACATACACTACATCACTCACCACAGAATTCCCAGCCTCTGCTCTGCTCTTGTTGCCACAGTATTTATGTGGCTGGTCTAGTTAAGTTTCTGGTCAATGGTGACCCCCAGGATGGTGACCCCCAGGATGTTTGTGATAAACGTGGGTAGAACAAATGAAGGACAGAGACAGGATGTGTTGCTAGTTTATCTGCTTGCTTTACTAGGCCAGAGTGAACTGAGCATGCTCATACTAAACCATGTGACAAACCATGTGATAATACATTACACTGCTTTCCCCTTAGAAAGAAATGTACATATTACTCTCTCAAATACAACAGAACTATGATCCAACCTTTCCCAGCATTACATGTACCACATAACTAAAACTCCTGGCTTTTTTCTTTTAAATGAACTACAAATCTGGTTTAATAACAGGTTTGCAGAGCCTTCCTGATCTCCTTACAGAAGGTTTTGGTGTTGAACCAATTTTTGGGCTGTTTTGTTTTGGTTCCGAATTCAAAGATTATCCTGTTGCTATCTCAGACTGGTTTGAAGCTGATACTTCAGTTACTGAAGTCTGAACTGAGTCAAACTCATGTATGTGTTTATGACCAAGTGGTTCAAGATCACTGTCCAATCCAGGGCAGTAAACAAAGCTTCTTGCAATTGATCCCTGGATGTTCAACATGAAGTTCATCCAGAATTCTATCTCTTAAAGCAGTAGGTACCACCACTCTGTTTCCCCACTTGATACAACCTTGCTCACAAGACAATTCAGTATGATAGATCAGGAATGGTTTCAATTCTGTGTCCAGACACTGATCAGTCCATCCATTCAAGGTGTTTTCATACACTCCTTTCAATACCGAGTCTTTTTCAGTCTCATTTGCAATCTCAGTTGCATTCACGGGGATGTCTATGTCAACTGCACCTAGTGTGAAAATCTCACCGCCACTCCCAACACACGAGTCCTCATGTGGCAGCCTGGACAAGGCATTTGTGATTGTGTTTTGCTTTGATTTGCGATATTCAATCGTATAGTCATATTGTGACAACAACACTGCCCATCGTAGCATTCTTGAGGCGGCCATTGCAGGGATGGCAGATTTGGGCCCCAATATTACGGTTTGTGATCGGTTATCAGGGTAAACTTTCTGCCGATCAGGAGTCATTGGAATTTCTTGATTCCAATCACTATGGTGAGTGCTTCCTTTTCAATTTGCACGTAGTTTCTCTTGGCCGTCATCTATTACGTGGCTTGTGATAGCTCCCACACCATAGCTGGAAGCATCACACGCTAACTTAAGCTCACAATCTGTGTTGTAGTGCACAGTAGAGCATCGCTAGAGAGACTTCTCTTACAAGCGTCGTAAGCTTCCCGTTATGTATTTGTCCACTTCCACTGGACATCCTTCTTGAGTAGCTTGTGCAATGGGGCTAACATGGTCACTAACTCAGGTAAGAAATGTGCGTAGTACTGGACCATTCCAAGCAAAGATCTTAACTCAGACACGTTCTGTGGCTTTGGAGCATTGATGACAGCATCAACCTTTACCTTAACTGGTTGCAGGCCATTTGCATCAACTTTCAGACCAAGGTACACAACCTCAGGCTGCACAAAAGCACATTTGCTCCATTTCAATTTGAGGTTGTGGGCATTCAACCTTTGAAGCACTATATCTAACACTTCTAGATTTTCTTCCTCGCTGCTTGTTGCGATCAGCACATCGTCTTGATTGCATAAGCAATTTGGACCTCCTTGCAAAATATTATCCATCGTAGCCTGGAGATTTGGGCGGAGGACTTTACATCATACAGCAGCTTGGTGTATGAGTAAAATCCCTTGTGTGTGTTGATGGTGAGATACTGTTGACTCTTTGTCAACATTCAGCTGGGCGCAAGCATGCGACAGGTCAAACTTAGAGAAAACCTTTGACCCAAATAGTGCTGCATACAAATCTTGTGATGTAAGTAACGGGTACTGCTCATCGTCAACTGCTTGGTTGATAGTAACTTTGTAGTCACCACACAAGCGTACAGTTTTGTTTGCTTTGGGCACTACCACAATCGGGTAGCCCATTCACTTTTATCAGATCTTACTAGCACTCCATTCTCTCTGAGCTTCGCTATCTCTTCCTCCACCTGACTTTTCAACGCATAGGGGACTGGCCTTGCCTTACAATAGACTGGCTTCACTTTGGACTTGATGCGGATATGTGCGCCATACCCAGTGATGCCCTCATAACTGTCTGAGAACATGCTTTTATACCTGTTCAGTATTGTGTCGAGTCACTTCTTTGAAGCATCTACACTGAAGATATTTTTCCAGTCTAGTTTTAACTTTCTCAACCAACCTCTGTCCATGAGAGTTGTTGTAGCTTGCTACAATAATAGATAGCTTCACGGACTAGCCATTGTGTTGAACTGTACATTCTATTTGTCCACATGTCTCTAGGATTTCTCTGGAGTAGATAAGTGGCATTTGATTAAAATTACTCTCGTTTGTGTCCTTACTCATAGTAAAGCATTCCTCCGCTGTGTCAATACACATCAATATATTGCTCTTTGATCAAAAGTTTTGTACAGAAGTCTTTTAAATGACTGCTGGCATTGCTGCTAGTGGCATAGATACTGTAGATGCCTAGTTCTTCAACATCAGGTGTATTCACCTCAATATTGTGAACTCTTCCCTTTTGTTGTCGCTGCTTTGCACTGCCACTAGAATGATTCTTACTTCCTGCTTTAGATCTAGCTCTGCAAGCTGTTGAAATATGGCCTTGCTTCGGGCAGTCAAAACACTTTGCATTTCTGTATTGGCAGGACTGTGGTGAGTGATTTCCATTGCAGCGATAACAATTCACTGAACTGCTCTCACCGACATGCTTTTGACTCAGTCTCACAGCTTTAGGTTTGGCGGTGGCCATGTGACTGTAGACCTCAGCTGCACTAGTCACTTGAGTTGGACAGAGCTCCCTAGCATTCTTAGATGATATCTTCATAGATAGGGCAATTTTGCATGCTGTGTCAAACGTTAGGTTCGGAGTGTTCAGTAACTTGGACTGTGTGCGCTCATCCACCAGTCCACACACAAACTTATCTCGCAACGGACGATCTAAAACTGTGCTGAAGTTACAATGCAAAGACAGGTGCTTAACAATTACAATGTACTCACTGATGGTTTCACTTTGTTTCTGGTTTCTGATACCAAACTTATAGCTCTCTGCTATTTCTAAGGGATTTGGGTTGAAATGGTCCTTGAGTTTCTCAACAATGTCTTCAAATGATGCATCCTTCACTGCCCCTGATGCGAGTGGGTTTGTCAAAGTTATGTAGACATCTGGCCCGATCTCTGTTAGAAAAATTGTTTTTTTCCGTTCACAAATTACTTTATTTTGAGCTTGAACATCCTCGTCTGCACCTTCGGTCTCAATAATGTTATTGGCCCTAAAAAACATCTCCATCCGTGCAATGTAAGAATGGAATGGTTCGCGAGCTCAGTCATACATTCCTGTGAGCGTGGCCATGATTGTCCCGATCCCGTCGAACCATGACATAGCATGCTTACTGTGTTCCTGTGAGAATCAACGCTGCTGTTGCTGTGTATACATACACACAAAGGCAAAGCACAGATGATTCTGCATCAGCATTAATGGTAAAACATCGCAAAAGTTCAGTTTAGATGTCACAAATTCACATTAAACTTGTCCACTCGAATGTTGAACACTTTATCCTTCCATGATCCCTAAAAATGGTTTTGGGATTCCATCCTCATCGCCAAAAATGTAATATATGTGGGTAGAATAAATGAAAGACAGAGACACGAGTTGCTAGTTCATGTGCTTGCTTTACTAGGACAGAGCATACTGAGCATGTTCATGCTAAACCATGTGACCAAACTATGTGACAAACCAGGCGATAATACATTACAATGTTGATGGTGATGATTCGGCGATGGTAATGCAATTGAATGTAAAGGGGTGATCAGACTTTCTCTTTTTGGAGATGGTCATTGCCTGGCACTTGTGTGACGCGAATGTTAGTTGCCACTTACCAGCCCAAGCCTAAATGTTGTCCAGGTCTTGCAACATGCGAGCACGAACTGCTTCATTATCTGAGGGGTTGTGAATAGAACTGAACACTGCGCAATCATCAGCGAACTTATGACCTTATGTTGGAGGGAAGGTCATTGATGAAGCAGCTGAAGATGGTTGGGTCTAAGACACTGCCCTGAGGAACACCTGCAGCGATGTCCTGCGGCTGAGGTGATTGCCCGCCAACAACCATAACCATCATCCTTTGTGCTAGGTATGACTCCAGCCAGTGGAGAGTTTTTTCCCTGATTTCCATTGACTTCAATTTTACTAGGACCCCTTAATGCCACACTCGGTCAAATGCTGCCTTGATGTCAATGGCAGTCACTCTCACCTCACCTCTGGAATTCAGCTCCTTTGTCCGTGTTTGGATCAAGGCGTTAATAAGGTCTGGAGCCATGTGTTCCTGGCGGAACCCAAACTGAGCATCAGTGAGCAGGTTATTGGTGAGTAAGTGCTACTTGATAGCACTGTTGATGACACCTTCCATCACTTTGCTGATGATTGAGAGTAGACTGATGGGATGGTAATTGGCTGGATTAGATTTGTCCTGCTTTTTGTGGACAGGACCTACCTGAGCAATTTTCCACTTTGTCAGGTAGATGCCAGTGTTGTAGCTGTACTGGAACAGCTTGACTAGAGGCATGGCTAGTTCTGGAGCACAAGTCTTCAGCGTGACAGCTGGGATGTTTTCGGGGCCCATAGCCTTTGCTGTACCCAGTATGCTCAGCCATTTCTTGATATTGCGTGGAGTGAATTGAATTGGCTGAAGACTGGCTTCTGTAATGTGGAGGACCTTAGGTGTAGGCCGAGATGGTTCATCCACACTTCTGGCTGAAAATGGTTGCTGATATGAATCTTGTCATTCATGTGGAAATGACTTATGAAATAATACTGGGTGGCCTGTTGGTGGCGCTGTCCAGGGAGTGTATAAATACTCGGGCATGGGCCCAGCTTGCTCAGGACATTCTTTAACAGGAACTAGTGAAGGGCACAACTAGATCTCCATGTTGAAAAACAGTTGATTAAAGCCTTGTTCAATACTCAGACCGAGTGCCTAGTAGTTTTCTTACATTAGTTGCAAATGCTTCAGCCTTGTCTTTTGCATTCATGTGCTAGGCTCCGCCATCATTGATAGTGGGGATTTTTATGGAGCCTTCTCCTCCTGTTAGTTGTCCACCACCATTCAGGACTGGATGTGGCAGGACTGCAAAGCTTTGAATTGATCTGTTGGTTGTGAGATCACTTAGCCCTGTCTATAGCATGCTGCTCCCACTGTTTAGGATGCCTGTAGTCCTGTGTTGCAGCTTCCCCAGGTTGGCACCTCTTTTAGGTATGCCTGGTGCTGCTCCTGGCATGATCTTCCACACTTTTTATTGTACCTCATTATGCCTGGCCATGAGGTTACAGAATGTGGTGGAATGCAAATCTGCTGCTGCTGATGTGCCACAGCACCTCATGGATACCCAGTTTTTTGCTGCCAGATCTGTTCTGCATCTTTAATATTTAGCACGGTGGTAGTGCCACATAACATGATGGAGAGTGCCCTCAGTGTGAAGACAGGACTTCCTCTCCCCAAGGACTGTGCAATGGTCACTCCTACCATGTCGAGCATGGCTGTGGTGTATGTAACCGTTCCACCTTTAAGAGAACTATTTTAAGAGATGCACTACTTTATCTTGGCTGCTGTATACTGTAATACCGGTGGTGACCACACCGGTATATAAGTGCTGTGTAATGATTTATTGGGCAGTTCAGCCTGACCTTCGACTAGTAAAGACCTGTTGAATTTATTCTTGTGGTCTGTGTGCAGTGATTCTTATTAACAATAACTAGAACACACAGACTTAACAATGGCGGCCAGAGGCCGACCCACGAAGAGGGAGAAGCAGGCCCCGGGCCGTAGAGCGTGGAGTCGGCGACGGTGAAGAGGAGGCTGAATTGGAGCATTCACATCCCGACGATGTGTTCGGCGAGTCGGGCAGAGGAGCGCAGTGCAATGAGCAGCAGCAGCAGACTCACGACACGCTGCAGCACGTCGGCCGGCAGCTCCATTTCGGGTAACTCGCAGTCCGGATGGGAGGAGGGGAGCCGGGCATGGTGGCCAGAGCAGGAGAAGCAGGCCACCACACGTGGAGCCGGCAGCAGTGAGGAGGAGGCCGCGGTGAAGAGGAGGACGGAGCGGCTGAGGGTCATCGTGCTCCCACTGCCACGGGACGCCATTGTATTGACTCTGAACGCGGCGCTGTATGTATAGCAGACGCGTCCCCATGGGGAACAAGCATTCCATTGTACTTGTTACATATGGCAAATAAATCTAATCTGAATCTGAACAAATGCATCTGTGACAGGTAGATTGGTGAGGATGAGGTCAAGTAGGTTTTACCTTCATGTTCGTTCTGTCACCATCTACCGCAGGACCAGTCTGGCAGCTATACCCTTCAGGTCTCAGCCAGCTCTGTCAGTATGTCAGTAATAATGCTATCAAGCCACTCTTGGTGATGGATATTGAAGCCCCCCCACCAAGGGTACATTCTGTGCCCTTGTTTCCCTCAGTGTTTCTTTCAAGTGGTGTTCAACTTGGAGGCATACTGAAAAATCAGCTGAGGGAGGGCAGTAGATAGTAATCAGAAGGAGGTTTCCTTGCCCATGTTTGACTTGGTGCCATGAGACTTCATGGGGTCTGGAGTCAATGTTGAGGACTCCCAGGGCTGCTGCCTGCCGACTGCATAGCACTGTGTCACCACCCCTGGTGGGTCTGTCCTGCCGGTGGGACAGGACATACCCAGGGATGGTGATGGAGGAATCTGGAACATTTTCTGAAAGGTATGATTCTGCGAGTATGACTATGTCAGGCTGTTGCTTGACTAATCCGTGGGACAGTTGTCCCAATTTTGGCACAAGTCCCCAGATGTTAGTGAGGAGGACTTTGCACGGTCGATTGGGCTGGGTGTGCCTTTGTCGTGTCCGAATCTGGTGCCCAGGTTGATATTGGATGGTCCATCTGTTTTTTCCTTATTATAGTTTTTCATAGTGGTTTTGATACAACTGAGTGACTTGCTAGGCCATTTCAGGGGGCAGTTAAGAGTCAAACACATTGCTGTGGGTCTGGAGTCACATATTAGCCGGACCGGGTAAGGATGGCAGATTTCCTTCCCTGAAGGATATTAGTGAACCAGATGGGGTTTTACGACAATCTGGTAGTTTTATGGTCACTATTACTGACACTAGCTTTTTATTCCAGATTTATTTAATTAATTAATTGAATGTAAATTCCCCAGCTGCCGTGGTGGGATTTGAACTCAAATCTAATAGCCCTGTCCTGTTAATGTTTACTCATGGAAAACTATTTCAATATATTTCAGCATAATGTGCTGCTTTTCCAAATGCAGTGTGCAGACCACTGAATTAAATTATTTTTCATTAACACTTATCTTTGAAGCTGAATGCGCAGAAAGACTGAATTTACATAGGCCCTATTAGATAATTATCAAAAGCCAAATCTATTCAGCTTTCTCGTTTGCTCTGCTTATCTTCTCTTCTCATAAAGCTCAGTAAATTTAATCAAGCTTTGTAATAGTTGCTGGAAAGATTTACCATTAATCTTGTCTTCAGAGGGCTGCAATAGTTACCTTGAAGTGTTTCAACTGTTCTGCACAGAACTGTCAAACTTCTGCGGTACATTTTAGACTGTTAAAATTTGCATGTAGCCATTTATATTTGGCTGTTTAACTAGCCAATATTTCCCAAATGTAATGGAAAGTGTTATAGGCTGGGTTATACAAACTCTCAACTGCAAATTTCCATGGTTTCTTGACGCATGATTCTGTGACTTTTCCCAAGATGACCAGCTCAAACTTTGAGTCTAGAAAAGAATGCTTTAGTTCAAATCCAAACAAAGTGGTCTGCCACAAATATAGGGGGCTGCTCTGCTAGTACAGCTAGATTAATTATTGAAATGTTTTAATAACTCAACGTACAAATTGAAACCAGAAATATTTTTTCATAAATAATCTCACGTGCTGATGAATCACATTCAATAACTACTGTCTAATAGATTATACTGCAGGTTAGAAATGTAATATTACAGCAGCTGCTCTAGATTCTATTCCTTTGTTCTAAATGCACAGCCTCGAGAGGTCTGCTGTTCCTTGTGGAATCATGGCGCTAAAGGAAACTCACTAAAGGCAGAATGAATTCACAGATAAAAGTAGTCTGATTCATACCACATGATTTCACATCATTTGGTAATGTGTACATAGACACGCACAGCCGGCCTCTTCCTGCCAAGTGATCTGTCCAGCGACAGGAGGCACAACTGTCATAGTTCAGCTCAATGGTAGAACATCAGAACAGGCGCAGGCCATGTTGGAAAAAAACAGGATCTCCTCTTTTTTTAAGATCTACAAATTATAGACAAAAATATTGAAGACCGGGCTAACATGTGTGGCAGGCTTAATTGTGCATTCCATTGAGGATTAGTATAACATTTACAGGAATGTGCTTATCTAGTGCAAACTGCAAGAGCAACTTATGAAAGAGAGAGGGCATTGTAGTTATCTAAATACCTCAATCGGCGAAAAATATATATCAGGGTACCAGGCAGAAAACAAATTGAACGGAGATAGAGATGGGGAAAAAAGAGGATATTGAAAATAATATGAGAATAAATCAAATGATGTATTCGACCATAATCTTTGCAATCTGCAGAAGAGAAGGGGAAAGATTTAGAAAACATCTCATTTATTCATTGAGAGATAAGCAGAATAGAATCAGTGCTTCTGTGATACTAGAAATAGATCTGGGAGGAACACTGCATTGGTCATAATGTAATCAGTTCTTTATTACACAATAATATATGTTATGCAGTAAATATCTTTACCAGGCAATCCAAAAAAAATAACAATCATGGCTTGCCTACTTTATCTTTGCCCTTTGTGTTTTACCAATAAATAATTATATCACACTGTGGGAAAAAAAAGCAAGCACACAGAGCATGCAATTCCTAGTATCATTAATGAAAGGAAATAAATCTAAGAAATATAGCTAGCTTAAATCATTACACAAATAATAATACCTGGTTAAAGTACATTATATTACTGAAATTAGACTGAGATCACATACTACTCAGATTTAAATAGCATCACCATGAGAGAAATACTTGAGTTGTTAAAAGAAGTTACCTGGACCCTAATATTAGTTAATGACTTGTGATGGTCCAAGTCAGCTATTATTCTGTATAATCTAGAGCTGATCTCCCTTGATGCTGCTCACTGGACAAGAATGAAAAAAATGTCTGTCTCTGTGAAACTCACTCTCTGCTTGTCTCGTACTCTCTGCCTTGCTGTCTCCTTCCCTTTACCTTCCACTCTTTCTGTCCCCCTCTCTCTGTGCACAACTCAAATATTTTCTCATTGGCATTCCTGTATATCTGTTTGCCTGACTCTTTTTATCACTTGTACTCTCTGCCTTTTCTTCCTGTTGTCAGCTCAGGTTGGTGTGAGGAGGAGGATCAGAAATGGGTGGAGCTATGGGGTGACTTTGCAAGAGACTAAAGGAGCTCACCAAGTAAAGGAATTGGGGTGGACCTGCTAGGGCTTCAGATCTGACTGATAACTTTCTCCCTCCTTCCCAAGCCCCTCCATGCATGCTGTGGCTCTGGTACCTTTCCACAGACCCAAAATTTATCCAATTTAGCCCCTAATATGCTTAATATAATGTGAACATAATCTTAAAGTTAGGGTCAGGCCATTCAAGAGTGAAATCAGGAAGCTCTTCTTTACACTAAGAGTAGTAGAAATTTGGGAACTACCTCCCTCGAAAGGCTGTGGATGCTGGGTCAATTGAAGCTTTCAAGACTGAGATCGGCAGATTTTTGTTAAGTAGGGGTATCAAGGGATATGCAGTAAACACGGGTAAGTGTGGCTGAGGTACAGATTAGCCATGATCGAATTGAATAATGAAATAAGCTCGAGGGGCTGAATGGCCTACTCCTGTTCCTATGTTCCTACTTTCCTCTGAAACAAATTATTTTTAATATGAATTATTATATGTGTTACATTGTTATAGTATCACATCGTTAAATTGAACTACTTTGGTATGGTGTAGTTATATTGCTATGTGGCACACTGTGCACGGGCAGTGCACAGTGCAGCGTCGGACATCGTGTATCACTCCGCACCATGCAGCAGCACTGTAACAAAAGCAAGAATACAGCTTAGTAAAAGCACTAACTAAAATGAAAAAAAAAAGTGTCTGTAATATATATAGTATAATAAGAACACAAGGAGACACAACATGGTGGCAGCGGTATAAGTGAGTACAAATTCTGCTGTATGAACTACGAATAAGACGAAAAGTGATTTTATGAGCTGATTGTGAGTGCCGGTGTCTGCAGTGATTGAAAGTGAATCATACGGGAAACTAAAATGACGGCTGCCGCTGCACTGACTGTGCAAATGCAACCCCTCATGAACTGGGAAGCCGACGATAGAGTAGAAGCATTCTGCAAGTTCAAACAGAAATGTGAGCTTACATTCAAAAGCTTCCTGAAGGGTACTACCAACGAGGAAAAGGTTAGTTACATTCTGTTGTGGACAGGAGAAAATGGCCTAGATTTGTATAATAGCTGGAGTTTGACTGAAGAGGAAAAGGAAAACCCAGCGACAATTTTTGATAAATTCAGCAACCATCTAGAGCCTAAATCCGATCACCGTATCCAAAGATACAAATTCCAGAGTCTAAGACAGGAACCCGGTGAAACAGCTGACAATTTCCTGACAAGGCTGAGAAATGAAGCCAGCAAGTGTAAATTTAAGGAAATGGAGGAAAGGCTTGTGGACCAGCTAATATGGGGGTCAGCGCATGTAGAGGTACAAAAAGCCCTGATAGGAAAAGAAAAGCTTGGAATAACAGAGGCTATAGATGCTGCAAGAGCTCACGAAGCCATGAAGCAGCAAATGAAAACATTGATTTCTCAAATGGCTGACATGCGGATGGCTTCTGAGATGGACAACAGAGTGGATGCAGTGAGAGAAAAGTAAAACACACAAAGACATGCACATGACAATGGGGGAAACATGTGCAGAAATTGTGGAAGACCGCACGATTACACAGACAAGAGGAAATGTCCAGCATATGGAACAAGCTGCAATGCATGTGGCAAACTAAACCACTGGGAAAAGAGGTGTAGAACGAAGAAAGGAGGAACATACATCAAAAACAAAGGCGGACAGCAGACCCAGAGAAAGAAACACAATATCCATGCGATGGATGAGTAGGATGATGATGATGATCACGGCAATGCACTAAACATCGAAACCATAAAGATACAGCTTCACGAGATGTCCAGAGCGGAAAATACTCCGAGGAGAGAATTGCACACCATCATCCAAATCAAAAAAAAGGTTAAAGGTTGGCCCACAACCATCAACTTAAAGTTGAAACTGGACACAGGGGCTCAGAGCAACATTCTCCCATTGAGACTGTACCAGCAGATCATTCCTGAAAACCTGAGAGAAGATGGCTACCCAAAAAGCGGTTGTTTAAAGGCAAGTAATGTCACGCTGACAGCATATGGGGTGAGTGAGATTAAACAACTCGGAATAACCTTTATCAAAGGGACACATAAAAGAAAGATCATCAACTGCATGTTCTATGTCACCGACACTGAGGGGCCAGTGATCCTGGTATTAAACAGCTGTGAGAAGTTGAGATTGATCTCAGTGCATCACGAGCTGATGGAAACATCACGAGCTGATGGTAACATCACTGAAGATAGACAGCAACACCCCACTGGAGAACCGCCCACAAATCAAGAGTAAAAAAGACTTGATAGACATGTATCCGGAATATTTCAATGATACAGTGGGATGTTTTGGAGATTTCCAATACCACATCACCATCGACCCAGATGTAAAACCCATTATCCATGCTCCACGAAAAGTACCCATCGAGCTGAAGGCAAAGCTTGAAAGAGAGCTAAAGGAGATGGAAGAAAAGGGAGTGATCGTAAAGGTCACTGAACCCACAGACTGGGTAAACTCAATTGTGGTACAAGAAAAGCCAAACAGGCGTCTCAGAATATGTTTGGACCCCAAAGATCTGAACCAGGTGATAAAGAGGGACCACTATCCCACCACAACGCTAGAGGAGATTACGCCATCACTGGCAGGAGCCAAAGTTTTCTCAAAACTAGATGCCAGAAATGGATATTGGAACGTGAAGTTGGATGAGGAATCAACAACACTGACAACATTCAACACACCATTTGGGCGTTACAAATTCCTGAGGCTACCATTCGGGTTAAAGGTCAGGCAAGATATCTTTCAACAGAAAGTAGATGAGACATACAGAGGTTGTGAAGGAGCGATAGGAATAGCTGATGATGTTCAGATCTATGGAGCAGATGAAAGAGACCATGACATGCACCTACATGAGGCCACGGAGCATACCAGGAAGGTTGGCATCAAGTTAAATGCAGATAAGTGCATAGTTAAAGTCAAGGAATGCCAATTCTTCGGTATGATTTATACACCAGAGGGAGTCAAGCCAAGTCCAGAGAAGATTGCGGCGA
The DNA here is from genome assembly GCF_052327205.1 of Somniosus microcephalus. Taxonomy (NCBI): domain Eukaryota; kingdom Metazoa; phylum Chordata; class Chondrichthyes; order Squaliformes; family Somniosidae; genus Somniosus; species Somniosus microcephalus. Next base: position 299,656,760 of record NC_140987.1, on the reverse strand, counting down.
TTGCTGAAATGAAACCACCCAAAGATAAGAAAGAGCTGAGGAGTTACCTCGGCTTGGTCCAATACATGAGTTCTTTCATCCCACATATGTCGGAACATACAACAAATCTCAGAGAGCTATTGAAAGAAGACGCTGAATACCAATGGTCTGAATCACATGAAAGGAATTTCAAACAACTTCAAGAACTATTGTGCAAGAAAACAAGTCTGTCATATTATGACAGAAGAGAACCAGTCACTCTGCAAGTAGATGCTTCTACAAGAGGACTAGGGGCAGCTCTGGTGCAGGAGGAAAGCCAATAGCTTTCGCATCAAAGGCCTTGATGTCAGCCGAGACGAGATACGCCAACATAGAAAGAGAACTATTAGCAGTAGTGTACGGATGCGAGAAATTCCATACATACCTATATGGCAGGCGATTTACAATAGTGACCATCGTCCACTAGAACAGATCTATAAGAAGAATCTGTGCAAAGCGCCTGCAAGACTGCAAAGACTACTTCTAAGGATCCAAAGCTATGACTGCATGCTTAAGTATAAGCCAGGAAAGGAAATGGTGCTAGCAGATGCGTTGTCTCGATTGTCACCATATGAGAAACACGAGGTGGAGGGCCTAACAGTAAAAATCCACCACCTAGTGAGTGTTACCCCTACAAAGCTCAGTCAAGTCAGAGATGAGACTAGCAAAGATGAGGAATTGCAACTACTCACACAAGTAATACAGGGGTGGCCGGAGAGAATCCAGCAGGTACAGGCGACAATTCGTCAATACTGGACGATTAAAGACGATATTGCAGTAGAAGACGGTATTCTCCTTGCTGGTTCGAGGATCATCGTGCCAAAGACGATGCAGACACAATTTCTCCATCTCATACATGAAATCCACATGGGAATGGAGAAATGCAAGCTGAGAGCCAGATCAGCTGTATACTGGATAGGCATGTACAAAAATATCGAACAGATGGTCTCTGCATGTGGTATATGCCAGAAATACAGAAATGCACAACAGAAAGAGGAGATGATACCTAGTGAAATACCGTCAAGACCATGGCACACTGTTGGGGCAGATCTCTTCATGTGCAATCAAGAATGGTATCTCATAATGGCAGATTACTATTCCAAGTTTCCTTTTGTGAGAAGGATGAAAGACTTGAGAGCCACAACTACCACCAGGATTGCAAAGAGCTTGTTTGCTGAACAAGGAATCCCGGAAAAGGTAATCTGTGACAATGGAATCCAGTTCACATCGAGTGAATTCAGAGCTCTGGCCGAAAAGTATGGGTTCAAAATAGTAACATCATCCCCACATTTCCCAAGGGGACACGGGTTCATCGAAAGACAGATCCAGACTGTCAAGAGAACTCTCATCAAAAGTAGTGAGGTGGGGGAAGACCAAGACCTTGCCCTCCTATTACTCAGATCAACACCACTGAAAGCAGACATGAAATCACCTGTGGAATTGCTGAATGGGAGGAAGTTCAAGACTACACTACCAGCAAAAATACATCCTCCCCAGGACCAGGGGAACTTCAGACAAAAGCTGGCAGAAACACAAATCATAGGAAGCAAACATTACAATAAACATGCAAAGACACTACCAGAATTGCTGGATGGACAATCAGTGCATGTACAAGACCCGGTGTTGAAAACCTGGAATCCAGCCAAGGTTATTAGAAAAGCTGATACTCCAAGATCCTACTTCGTAGAGACTGAACCTGGTAACCAATACAGACGGAACAGACTCCACATCAGACCTTCACCTGAACTGGATAAGCAGCAGACAACATCAGCAACATTGACAACACCAGCTACCACAAGCAGTACAAGACCAGAAACAAGCATTACAAATCAAACAACCACGAGCATGCACACTCCGGCCTAGAAATTGAGTGCCCTTAGCGCCGATTTTGCGGCGCTAGAGGGCCTAGCACTGCAATTGGCGCCGGCGCCGAAATTGCCTGGGGCCCTTCCGCCGCGGTAGACCGGTAGCGCTGCGCCAGTACCGATGACGTCATCGGTGTGCGCAGCGTCCCGGTTGCCATGCCGACGGGCCCCAGCGCCGAAATTCAGTTGCGGCCGCCTCGCCCGTGGCAGCCGCAACTAATACTCTGGCAACAGAGTCTTACAAGTCTTTGCGCCGGCGCATTAAAGGCCCCGCGGCGGCCGGCCGCTTTCCCGCCGGCCGCCTGGCCGCAGCTCCCTCCCCGGACTTCCCCCCCCCCCCCCGGAACAGAAGCAAGCCCGGCACTTGTCCGAGGTGCCGGGCTCATTTTTAAAAAGATTTTCGCGGGCCGCGGCCGGGTGCAGGCAGCTCCTCCTTAAGGGAAGGAGGAGGCCTGCACTTCCCGAGCCTGCCGCACCGCATCGGGTGCCGCAGCGCCGGAATTGCGGCGCGAAACGGCAGTTAGCGCCGATTTACCGCCGCAAAGACCCTTCAGTAGCGCCGGCAGCCGTTTGGGCGCGGCCCTGCTGAATTTTTGGCGCGCGCAGGGGGACTTAGCGCCGGCACTAACTTCCGGCGCTAAAGCCCTGGCTAAGCCAAAACTCAATTTCTAGGCCTCCAACTCCAAAGGTGACAGCAACAACAACAACAAAAGCGGAACACACCAAAACACCGCAGAGAGGAATGGTCACCACCAAATCCACAAGATGGAGGGACAACATCCAACCACCTGAGCGATATTGCGAATAAAAAAAAACTCACGATTCTTTGTAGTTGATAATAATAGTTTAGATATAATAATTGTTAATTTAAATTGTTAAATTTCATGTTTTAGTTTTTTTGAGAAAGAGGGATGTTACATTGTTATAGTATCACATCGTTAAATGGAACTCCTTTGGTATGGAACTACTTTGGTATGGTGTAGTTATATTGCTATGTGGCACACTGTGCACGGGCAGTGCACAGTGCAGCGTCGGACATCTTGTATCACTCCGCACCATGCGGCAGCACTGTAACAAAAGCAAGAATACAGCTTAGTAAAAGCACTAACTAAAATGAAATAAAAGTGTCTGTAATATATATATAGTATATAAGAACACAAGGAGACACAACAATGGCCCAGTAATTCGGGTCCCAACGCGTGAGTACGGAAGAGGTACTCACGCGTGGGCCCGATGGAAGTGCCGGTTTTCAGGATGCACAGCGCATGTGCTGAAAAACGGCATTTCCTGTCCTCTGAACCAAGGGGTTAAGAAGCGGAACACATGCGACGTTTCAGGCAGCGCGTGCGTGCTGAAATTCCATTTTTTGTGAAGAGTTGCCCGTGCGTAAAGGCCTCTGGCTTTTATGCTTCAAAAAACCAGACGTAAGTATTTAGTTTTAGAGGTAAGTTGTCTATTAATACAATTTAGAACATTTTTTCAGCAGGTTTATTATTTTTAAAGAATTTACAGTAAGGTAAGTGTATTTTTAGACCCGATTTGTTAAAAAATTATTTTTTTCAAAAATTTGATGAATTGTTTAAAATAGTTTTTTACAGTTATTCATAGTTCATTTATTTATTGGGACTTTTTTTAACTTTTATTTGTAGTTTAAGTGCTGTTTTGGGCACCCTGAGTTTTCATGAGTTTGACAATTCTTACTATCAAACTCATGAATGAACTTTTGCAACCTCCCATTGGTTGCCCAGTGCCCACGTGATCCCAGCCGGCTCATCAAAATAACTATGCTTTAATTCTGTTTAAAACTACTTTACATTCTTCAAAATAATGTAAAAGTATTTAAAACTTTATAAAAGTTAGCTAAAGATTAATAAAAATACAAAACATTTATTTAAAATGCTGCTCTGCATGTGAAATTGCTTTTCAGCTTGTGTTAAAAATTGGGGGCGTGGCCTATAGTAAGGAGACCTCAAGGGGCGTGTCTAACTTAGACTCCGCGCTCGAGGCTTCGCGCTGGCTGCACTCCTGGGCGGCGTGACGTCAGACGCTGCCCGGGAGTAATCAACTGAAAAAAGGAATTCCAAGCATCCCGGGAGCAGAACGGCCAGCGCGCAGTGTAAGTGCACATCGGGGGCTTGCACGCGCGGCAAGCCCCTGAACCTAATTTCTGGGCCAATATGTATTAGTAAACTGCCCATGGTGTTGTCTATGGTCAATTGATTAATATAAACATTTTGATGTACAAGTTGACAAGAGTTGGGAGAGAGACTTCAGAGACCCGCTCTTCAAAGCCACCCAATGGCCTGAGTCTCAAATTACATTGTGATCATTGGCAGCAAAATTGAATGGGAAATGTTAACGTAGCAATTTGAAATGTTAAACGTTGACAAGAAAACAATTCAAAAATTGTAACAATAGGAAATAAAGATTTTACATAGGAAGTTGCACCCTATGAGAGACCTTTATTAAAATATAGATTTTAAAAGCCTTAATAGAGAGAATGAATGATGGCCATGTTCCTTCCTCTTTTTATCTCTCCTGACAACCTTACTGACATGTGTAAACAATGCCCATGTCATTGCAGCTTCACCACTTTACCTCTGCTTTGGTTTTGATCTTTTTTTTTCAAAACTTAGAGCAGGCCTGCAAAGGAATGAGGGAGTGGAGCTGGATCTGTCGCAGGAAAACTCCAAGGGAGGATCAGGAATCAGATCATGGTTGAGGCTGTGATACTGTGGAACAGCCTGGGATTGGGCTACAGAGTGGTTTAAGGCTGTTGTTTGCACCAACATGCCTCTGTTCTCTTGCACATGCAGAAACATTTCTTATGTTGGGCTTCAATAAGTAACGTCTGAGCTGGACTCTGCCTTGGTGTACAGTGGTGTGGGAGATCTGGCGCTCTCTGCTAACAGAGGAGGATATACCTGGGATTAAGGCTGTTCATGAGGTCCATTATGATGCGTTAGGTCTTGCAGAAGGGGATAGACATTGGAGTTCTTGGAAGATGGACGCTAGCTTTAGGTGAGGTCATTCAATGGCGGTATGACAATATTAACACAAGCAAAGTTTCACTCACTTAAAGTTTAATCTCCCAAATAAGGTGAACTACTTACAAATCGAGAAAACCTAATTCAGGAAGACTAAATCTATCAAGTATACAGTATTTGAGCTCAAAATTTCCCAGGTCAAATCCAAAGTACCATTACTTTGCACTAACATCTTACCTTCCTATTTTGCAGTCACTCCACCCGGCTTTCAGGCAGTACCATGTACGGACCCTATGACACTTGACAAGATGTAAGTAATTATCTCTCTATCTTCAGACCCAGTTTGTAAAGTATTAGATTCTGCATCCAAGTTCTGTTGTACTTAAATATATTTGAAAATACATTTAACCCTCTTCCTGCCCATGTCTGTTAACGGGCAAGTTGGTGATTTTTATTCTGAATTGTTGAATATTTTAATATAGAAATATAGTAACATAGAAGATAGGAGCAGGAGTAGGCCATTCAGCCCCTTGAGCCTGTTCCACCATTTAATGAGATCATAGCTGCTCATCCAAATTCAGTACCCTGTCCCTGCTTTCTCCCCATATCCCTTGATCCCTTTAGCCTTAAGAAATATATCTAACTCCTTCTTGAATATATTTAATGAATTGGCCTCAACTGCCTTTTGTGGTAGAGAATTCCACAGGTTCACCACTCTCCGGCTGAAGAAATTCCTCCTCATCTCTGTCGTAAATGGCTTACCCCTTATCTATAGACTGTGACCCCTGGTTCTGGACTCCCCCACCATCGGGAACATCCTTCCTGCATCTAGTGTGTCTAGTCCTGTTAGAATTTTATAAGTTTCAATGAGATCCCTTCTCATTCTTCTGAACTCCAGCGAATATAAGCCCAATCGACCCAATCTCTCCTCATACGTCATTCCTGTCATCCCAGGTATCAGTCTAGTGAATCTTCACTGCACTCCCTCCATGGCAAGAACATCCTTCCTCAGATAAGGCGACCAAAGCTGCACACAATACTCAAGGTGTGGTCTCACCAAGGTCCGGTACAACTGCAGCAAGACATCCTTGCTCCTGTACTCGAATCCACTCGCTATAAAGGCCAACATACCATTTGCCTTCTTAACCGCCTGCTGCACCTGCATGCTTACCTTCAGCGACTGGTGCACAAGGACACCAGGTCTCATTGCACTTCCCCTTCTCCCAATCTATTGCTGTTCAGATAATAATCTGCCTTCCTGTTTTTGCCACCAAAGTGGATAACCTCACATTTATCCACATTATACTGCATCTGCCATGCATCTGCCCAATCACCCAATCTGTCCAAATCATACTGGAGTTTCTCGGCATCCGCCACACAGCACATATGCCCACCCAGCTTTGTGTCGTCTGCAAACTTGGCGATATTACATCTAGTTCGCTCATCTAGATCATTAATGGCACAGAAATTCGGGGTGGGAGCTTTCCGTGGGTGTAAGCCCCCGACCTGCACTTACCTTGCGCGCCGGCCGTTGAGCTGTGGGCCCCCGTGGAATTGCGATCCTGGGCCTGCTCCAACTGCTGGCACACAGTGCTTGCGTATCCCAGGGGCGCAGTTAGTTCGATGCGTCCCCTGGGATCACGAGGGCCATGGGGAGCCAATCAGAGCAGGGAATGCCCATTCATAAGTTTGTCAAAACTTATAAATACTATGGGCCCCAAAACATCACTAAATCTTCAAATACATTTAAAAAAATAATTTTTTTTTAATAAACAATAAATTACATGAAATAACTATTTTAAACAATTTAAATTTTTGAATAAATTAATTTTATTTTCTAACGGGGCTTAAAATAAACTTAAATTGCTTTAAAGTATTTAAAAATAATAAACCTGTGGAAAAAATGTTTTAATTTTAATTAATTCACCACTTACCTTGTAAAAAGCAGGCCTTACGCCTGCTTTTTATATGTATAAATTCTGCAGACTCACTGATGTAATAAAAAGTCTCACACATCAAGGAACTTTAAAGTAAGCTTTAAGCAACTTATAATTATACTATATACAAGAGCGGTCTTCACCATGCCTCTAGGAGAAGCCTTTTTACATACTGAGCAGTTCAGTATTTATACTAGTCCAAACACAGGAAGTGATGTATGCACAGGAAGTGAGGTATGCACACAGTTCACAGTTCACAGGAAATGATGTGCACATAACTTCAACCGGAAGTTATTTATTATTATTACATTCTTCCCTTCTGCGAGATTAGAAGGCTGTGGTCTTCCTTTTATTCCGCAGCCGCCGAACGAGGAAGAGTCGCACCTGTTTGGGTTCCCTTCGTAGAGGGTCACTGGTCCGCTTACATGCTGTTGGCCATTGGTCAGAGTCTGTGTGGCCTGGATTACCCTATGAAGGGTCGGGGAGATCATGGCTTCATGTATGAGCCCCAATAGGTGCAGAGTCGGTCTGTCTCTGTTCAGAGGGGGGTGCAGAGCTGGTCAGTGGCGGATCAGTACTTTGGTGCACGGTACTGGGAGGGTCGCAACTTTGAGTACGGGGTTCTACCGGCACCAAGCTAGTTGGTGTCAGATCAGGATCCTGGAGAGGGGTACCCGGTAGGCTCCAAGAGGCTCCTGGTAAAATACCATCACTCGATGTCCCACTAGGTCCTGGTGGGCAGGGAGCCAGATCCCGTAATGATACGGTAGATTCTCAGCCGTCGGGATATCGTATGTATGCATAGGTGGGGTTGGCATCGGTTAGTTCGACCTCGTCTACGAGAGGGTCATTTTTAGACGTCCGAACGTATCTTCGGAGTAGTACAGGTCCAGGAGTAGTTAGCCATGATGGGAGGGATGTCCCATAAGATGAGCGACGCTGGAATCCAAAGAACCGCTCATGAGATGTAGTATTTGTGGCTGCAGAAAGAAGGGACCGTATAGAGTGCAATGCATCCGGAAGCACTGCTTCCCATTGCTGGTTTGGTAGGCCCCGAGATCTTAAAGCAAGATGTACGGAATTCCAGATGATACCGTTATACCTCTCTACCTGCCCATTTCCAATGGGATGATATGGCGTCGTTTTGCTTGTAACAATTCCCCATTCTGAGAGGTAGTCCTTGAGTTCCCTTGACATAAAGGATGGACCCCGATCCGAGTGAATGTGAGCCGCCATGCCACAGAGAGAAAATACCTGCTCAAGGCAGCAGATTACTGTGGACGCCAGCATATCGGAGCAGGGGAAGGCAAACGGAAAACGTGAATATTCATCAATCATGGTGAGCAAATATGTGTTCCGAGTTGAAGAGGGCACTGGGCCCTTAAAATCGATGCTAAGTCGATGCATCGGTTGGGTTGCGTGTATGAGCATACCATCTGAGGGGCGGAAGAACTGAGGTTTTAATTCTGCACAAAGCCAGCATTCTGAGCACATTTTCTTTACATCTTCAGTAGAAAAAGGGAGATTCCGTGATCGTACGAAATGTAGCATGCGCGTAACGCCAGGATGACACAATCCATTATGGACATCTATGAGAGTAGAGGACGACATAGTGGAGCAGAATGCTCGTGTGAGGGTATCCGGGGCCACATTCTCCTTGCCAGGTCGATAGTGAATGGTGTAACCAAAAGAGGCCAGTTCCATCCTCCAAAGCTGTATTTTATTATTCTTAATTTTGGTTCGTTTTCGATTATCGAGCATGAAGACGACTGATCGCTGGTCCGTGATTAATGTAAAGTGCTGGCGAGCTAGGAAATGGTTCCACTTCCGTACCGCCTCTATGATGGCTGTGGCTTCCTTCTCAACCGGAGGATAATGTAGCTTGGCACCTTGTAAGGTCCTGGACATAAATGCTACAGGACGACCTTCCTGATTTAGAGTAGCCGAGATCGCCACCTCCGAGGCATCACATTCGACTATGAAAGGGAGATTCTCATCGATGGAGTGAAGAGTCGCTTTCTCCAACTGTTTTTTGAGAAGGTTAAAGGCTGCAACAGCCGCTGTTTCCAATGGAAATGATCTAGCATGCAGCAAGGTTTGGATTTTGTCTGAAAAATGAGGAATCCATTTAGCGTAGTATGCAAACAGACCGAGAGCCCGATGTAAAGAAGCCGGATTCTTAGGTGACGGGAGCTCTTGGAGCGGGCAAAGTCTTTCTGGGTCTGGCTTAATGATACCATTGCCTACGCAGTAGCCAAGGATGTTGATGGTCGGTTGCGACTCAACAGATTTAGATTCATTCAAAGTTAAGTTACGGTGATGGAGAGCATCCCGAAATTTTTGGACATTGGCGTCGTGTTCCTGTTGATCGTGACCTGCAATAGTAATGTTATCAAGATAGGGAAAAGTGTCCCTTAAGTTTTCCTGCTTAACCAGGCCATCCATTGCCCGTTGGAAGACAGCCACTCCATTAGTAACACCGAATGGGAGGCGACGAAATTGGTACAGCCGTCCATTAGCCTCAAAGGCCATGTACTGCTTATCTGAGACCTTCAAGGGTACCTGATGATAGGCACATTTTAAATTGTAAGTTGAGAACACCTTGTATTCGGCCAGTTTATTAACCATATCATCAATGCGTGGCAATGGGTAGGCGTCCAAGTCAGTATATTGATTGATGGTTTGCGAATAATCAATGCATAGTCGTTGTTTGTGAGGTTTTAGAGGGTTCTTGACGATGACGATTTGAGCCCGCCAGGGCGACGAACATGGTTCGATGATATCCTCTGCTAAAAGTCGAGAGATTTCAGCCTCAATAAAAGATTGATCTTCCTGACTAAAGCACCGTGATTTCGTTATTATTGGTTTGCATCGAGGAGGAATACTGGCAAATAATGAGGGTTCATCAAGTGAAGCTGCTGATAATGCACAAAACGGTAATTTAGACAGTATATTAGAAATAGTAAGTCCAGGTTTGGATCCGCCGAACTCAATGGTGAGTTTCTTATGCTGTTTTTGAAAATCCAGCCCTAAGATGAGATCACTACATAAGTCCTTGAGCACCGAAAGTCGGGTGGAGGGATACATGCGACCATTAAGTGTCATATCAATAATACAAAAGCCGGAGATTCTGGTATTAAGTGATGACTGAGCCATCGCAATTGCCTGGTCCGATGGGAAGATATGTAGTTTCAATTTTGCAACAATCTGTTCTCTAATGAAACTATCAGTACTTCCTGAGTCAATTAAGGCATCTAAGGTATGCCCATTAATTGAAACTTTTGTAGCTGCATGAAACAGGTTCTGTGGGCAAGCAGCTGTAATTGGTGTGGTTGCACAGAGAGTGGCTGAAACTCTAGGTGTGCTTCTTCGGGAGAGAGCTCGAGAGGAAGCTTGATAGGTCCTAGCCGGAGCATCTTGATAGGCCCTAATTGGGGCAGTTCGGTAGGCCTTAGCTGGATAGGCCCTCGTAGAGGCTCTTGATTGGCAAACTTTTGCAAAGTGTCCCTTTTTATCGCAATGACTGCAGATCGCATTGCGAGCAGGGCAGAATTTCCTAGGGTGAAAAGAATCTCCACAAAAGAAGCATTCCTTCCTAGATTGCCAAGAGGCTGCTAAAGTGGGGTCATCCTCCTCTTCTTCATCAGAATTATCATCAGGATTAGATTCCTCCATGAGAGGGTTCACCTGAGGCCACTTGAATTGTCTGGTTGCAGTTACAGCAGCAGATCGAGATATGGGCAGCTGATAGAGGTCTGCATTTTTCTTTGCCAAATCCAGAGAACAAGCCAGGCCAAAAGCCTTTTGTAGCTCAAGTGTTTTACTTTCTAGTAGATGCTGGCATATAAATGGAGAGGCAATCCCGCAGATGAAAGCATCACGAATCATTTCTTCACGGTACAGCTCAGCCAAGGCTGCCTGAAAGTTACAATCTACGCTGAGCCTGCGAAGTTCTTGAAGGAATTCGTTAATCGATTCCCCTGGCCCTTGTCGGGCTGTGGCCAGTAGGTGTCTAGCATAGACCTCATTTGCGGTCTTGGCATATAGTTTTTTAAGTGCCCGGATCACCTCATCGTAATTATCCCATTCATCAACATATTCAAACACTGTTGGGGTCACATAGTTGATAAGTATCCTCAGTTTAGTAGAAGCATTCGCTTTACATTCATCAAGAAAATTCTCAAAAGTACGGTACCAATGCTTCCATACCCTGCCAGCTGCTGGTGCGTTTGAGTCCAAGTCCAGACGAGTAGGTTTAAGGATGTTTTCCATGATGGGTGGTTCCCTGGATCCTTAACTCTGAGTTTGTCCGAAGGTCTAGTATTTGTGAGTGTAAATACTAAGTTGCTTAAATTGATGTAATAAAAAGTCTCACACATCAAGGAACTTTAAAGTAAGCTTTAAGCAACTTATAATTATACTATATACAAGAGCGGTCTTCACCATGCCTCTAGGAGAAGCCCTTTTACATACTGAGCAGTTCAGTATTTATACTAGTCCAAACACAGGAAGTGATGTATGCACAGGAAGTGAGGTATGCAGAGTTCACAGTTCACAGTTCACAGGAAATGATGTGCACATAACTTCAACCGGAAGTTATTTATTATTATTACACTCACCCTCCCGGGAAAACCTGCAAAAAAAACCTAAGTTCAATGCGCACGCGCTGCCTCTCCTGTGCACGCGTTCAAACTCTGAACCCCTTCTTTCTGGGGAATGGAAGTCCCGGTTTCCCACACATGCGCAGTGCATGCAGGAAACCGGCACTTCCATTGGGCCTACGCGTGAGTACCCTGTGCGTACTCATCCATGGAGACCCGAATTTCTGGGCCAATATATATTGTGAATAGCTGGGGTCCTAGCACCGATCCCTGCGGTACCCCACTAGTCACTGCTTGCCACTCAGAAAAAGACCCATTTATTCCAACTCTTTGTTTCCTATCTGCCAACCAGTTCTCTATCCAAGTCAGTACCTTACCCCCAATCCCATGTGCTTTATCTTTACATGCTAATCTCTTATGCGGGACTTTATCGAAAGCCTTCTGAAAGTCCAAATACACCACATCCACTGGTTCTCCCTTAACTATTCTACCAGTTACATCCTCACAAAATTCCAGTAGATTAGTCAAGAACTACTATGTTTATTATATAATGAGGGAGAAATTGGGTGAGTAGCGCCACCTGTTAGCACCTAAAGAGGCAGTCAGTGGCTGTAGCACCACTGGCTGCGTCTGCGGCGATATTCAGTAGGGGCGCTAATGGTGACGTTAGGCATTTGTGCTGCGCCGCCACCGATGATGTCATCGGTGTGCGCAGCACCCCATTCGTGCCCTGTTCGCAATATTTGGTAGCGAATGCCGCAGCTGCGCCGCTCGCTACCCGCGCCCGGTTCACGGGGCCTTACTCTGCCGGCAGCGGCGCAAGTTAAGGTGGAGGTGCGGGGCGGCCGCTTTTTCGGCGGCCGCCTGCCAGCACCTCCGTCCCCGGCTTCCTAACCCCCCCCCCCATTGCCGGCTGTTTCCCGAGAGCCCGGCACTTCTCCTTGGTGCCGGGCTCATTTGCCGGCACTCGCGATCGGGGATTGCGCTGTTGCAGGCACCTCCCCCTTAACACTGGGAGGAAGGCCTGCAGTACAGCAGCATGCCGTGCCGCAGCATGTGGCGCTGCGGCACGTTGTGCTGTGATAATCAGTTTCAGCGCCCTAAGAGGGACGCGGAGCGCCTCGAGCCTCGCCCTGTGTCCTTCGAGGGGCACTGAAACTGAATTTCTGGCGATCGGTATCACTCCGATCGCTGCGCTAAATCCTGCGCTCCGCCGACTTTTGCGCCACTTTGGTGCCCAACCCAATTTCTAGGCCTATAACTTTAATTGCTAGGGGTTTACATTGGAAAGGATTAGGAACTGCCATGCCTCTTGTCCATCAAATAATTTTTTTCTGCAATCTGATTGCTAAAATTTGTGTTTTGTTTATCTGATGTGCAATGTGATTGAAAAAAACATTTTTGGGAGGGGAAGCGAAAATGGAGAGAATTGTGATTGGTGCTTTAATGAAAGAACCAATTACAAAGTGGAAAAATACAGAAAGAGGAAGAGGAAAATTGACACAAGTTTCTAAAATGACCTGTATTTTATCCTCACTAATAGTTCCCTAGATTTCAACAGTGGGAATTGAGAATTAGGCAGCTTTGATTGTACCACCATGCAACAAGAACAAAGGTTTTTCAACAGTCACGTCTTCACTTGTGTTAACTTTAAATGACAAGAAAACAGAGTTTTATACAGAAGATTTTGTTCCAATAATGCTATTGGGTGCAGTAGTACTACTGAGCTGGATCACAATGCCTCCATATCTATATTCTACCATTATCCAAACAGATATAATTCCTAGCGATTACTGTTGTCAACATTCATGTCCAAATATTTGCATAGTTGAATGATAATCATCTAACTGCTATTTTAGGTGGAATAGTGTCTCCATTAAAAAAGCAGACAAAGGAATGTAATGGCCCATAATTTCCGATCGGAGGCTTCCTACGTGCGGATGCTTCCTATCGGGAAAAATCTACGCCCTTACCCGAGGGCTCCCGAGGTCCGGACTCTTCTGCTCCTGGGCCTCTCCTGGTGCGTGCGCACAGATGCCCAGTTATCCCAGGGGCACAGGCGGTTCGTAAGCGTCCTGGGATCACGTGGGCCAGATGAGCCATTGGGAGAATGGGTTCCCCCTTCATACTTTTGACAGGTAGACCCATCAAAAGTATGAATGGAGATCACTGAAAAAAGACATCAAAACATTAAACAAATTTTTAAAAAACCATCATGTTTTCAAAATGAGTTAAAATTACATAAAATTAAATATTTTTATCAGAAATTTAATTTAGAGTCCATTATAAAAGATGTAATAGCAGAGCACTTGGAAAACAGTGACAGGATCGGACAAAGTCAACATGGATTTACAAAAGGTAAATCGTGCTTGACTAATCTACTGGAATTTTTTGAGGATGTAACTGGTAAAATAGATAAGGGAGAACTAGTGGATGTGGTGTATTGGACTTTCAAAAGGCTTTCGATAAGGTCCCGCATAAGAGATTAGCGTGTAAAATTAAGGCACATGAGATTGGGGGCAAGGTATTGACTTGGATAGGGAACTGGTTGGCAGACAGAAAGCAAAGAGTTGGAATAAATGGGTCTTTTTCCAAGTGGCAGGCAGTGACTAGTGGGGTAACGCAGGGATCGGTCCTTGGACCCCAGCTATTCACAATATATATTAATGATGTAGACAAGGAATTGATGTAATATCTCCAAGTTTGCAGACGACACAAAGCTCGGTGGGCGTGTGTGCTGTGAGGAGGATGCCGAGAAACTCCAGTATGATTTGGACAGGTTGGTTGATTGGGCAGAAGCATGGCAGATGAAATATAACATGGATAAATGCGAGGTTATCCACTTTGGTGTCAAAAACAGGAAGGCAGATTATTATCTGAATGGCAATAGTTTGGGAGAAGGGGAAGTACAACGAGACCTGGGTTGTACTTGTGCACCAGTCACTGAAGGTAAGCATTCAGGTGCAGCAGGCGGTTAAGAAGGCAAATGGTATGTTGGCCTTCGTAGCGAGAGGGTTTGAGTACAGGAACAAGGATGTCTTGCTGCAGTTGTACAGGGCCTTGGTGAGACCACATCTTGAGTATTGTGTGCAGTTTTGGTCACCTTATCTGAGGAAGGATTTTCTTGCCATGGAAGGAGTTAAGCGAAGATTCACCAGGCTAATACCTCGGATGGCAGGAATGACGTATGAGGAGAGATTGGGTTGATTGGGCTTATACTCGCTGGAGTTTAGAAGAATGAGAGGGGATCTCATTGAAACTTACAAAATTCTGACAGGATTGGACAGACTAGATGCAGGAAGGATGTTCCTGATGGTCGGGGAGTCCAGAACCAGGGGTCACAGTCTAAGGATAAAGGGTAAACCATTTAGGACAGAAATGAGGAGGAATTTCTTCACCCAGAGTGTGGTGAACCTGTGGAATTCTCTACCACAGAAGGCAGTAGAGGCCAATTCTTTAAATATATTTAAGAAGGAGTTGGATATATTTCTTAAGGCTAAAGGGATCAAGGGGTATGGGGAGAAAGCAGGGACAGGGTACTGCATCTGGATGATCAGCCATGATCGCATTGAATGGCGGAGCAGGCTCGAGGGGCCGAATGGCCTACTTCTGCTCCTATCTTCTATGTTTCTAGGTAAATTAAATATTTTAATCAGAAATTTAATTTTTTGAGAAAAATAATTCAAGTTTTTTACGGGGCTAAAAATAAACTTGCCTTTTTTAAAAGTATTTTAAAATTATAAATGAGTTAAATTTGTTGTTTTAACTTTTTACAAAACTTATGCTGATAAAAGCAGGCCTTACACATTAGTGGAATAATGTTTAGCATAGTTGAATGATAATCAGCTAACTGCTATTTTTAAATGGAATTAAATCTCCATTAAAATAGATTTTACATCAAAATGGTATTTAGTATGCTTGGAATTGTGATGATCAGCCTTGCCAATATTTGAGATTTTGACAACAATTGGATTTTGCCATGTGTGCAATTCACAGGAATAGAAAAAAAAGAAAAAAAAGAAAGACATGCATTTATATAGCGCCTTTCATGATCATCGGACATCCCAAAGCGCTTTACAGCCAATGAAGTACTTTTTGAAGTCTAGTCACTGTTGAAATGTAGGAATAGAAAAAGCTCATAAATTATATACATTAAAACAATAGCACAAAATCAATAAGCTTAACTAAATTATAGGGCCATAATTTACGATGGATATTATGGTGTACGCTCAAAGTACGGCAACATACTGCCTTTGAAATGTACAGCAAGTTCAAGATTTCTGTGTGTGCTTGCACCAATGGGAAAATCTGCATTGCTGGTACAGAGTTTGGTTAATTGCCCACCAACTGCCCAGCAATTATATACGAAGATTTTATGGCTGATGCAAACAGGCACAGGGCCTGTTTGCATTAGTGTAAGGGGATACCTCAAAAGATCCGAAGCAAGTTTGGTATGATTAAGCTCACATTAAAGTGAACTTGAAACATCACAACAGGGGAAGCACCTTAGCGCCGTTGAAACAATGTAGTCGTGAGCTTCTTAGAATTGCGAAGAGCTTTTTAGTTAGTTTGTTTTAGCGTCTGTGTGTTTCCGTTCAATAAAGTTGTCAGGATAAGTATCAGTCTCGCCAAATGGGGGTTCGTAAAGCAGTTTATCAATTGTTTCAATTTTGTTATTTAAAGGACACTTGCAATGCATTGGCTCCCAACTGCGGCTGATAGGGAAAATAGGAAACACGGGGCTTCCACTGAGTGAGAAATATATTTAGCTCTGAAGTTGTGCTGCTGTTACCTGTAGGGAGATATGAAATCTGTGTAATACCAGCTAAATAATTATTGTATATATGTTTATGCACATTTAAATCCCGGACGGTTCTAGTAATGAGGGTTTAAATGAGTGAGAGACCTTCTGTTTCCTGATTGGAGCACCTGCCCACGTGATCCCATGTACGCTTCAGCACACACTATGCCCCTGGGGTCCGTGGGCCATTACACTGCCCTCTAGTACACAGCGTCAAACAGCAAGCTCTCAAAGGAGGGCCCCCATCAGGTAAGTGCGCATTCTGTTTGGATGCTGGCGGTGTACTCCGTAGGTACATCGCCGACTGCAAAATCCAGGCCATAAATGTCAGAAACACGGTCTTAATAATTGCAGACTACTTTTAAAATGCTCCTAAAAAGATCGCCCCACTAAAAAATGACTAATGTCTATGGCCTCTCGGAATACTTTTGCTCTAACTGACAGAAATGTCTAAAGTACATTCTAGGCTCATTGAATATTTTGAGAATTATTAAATGTGTGAACAAATAACTTTTTTCTTTTGATTTGCTACTAATGGTCCTGTAAGTGCAGTCAACAAGTCTCATGCTAATGGTTCCATCACAACTGTAGGGGTCGCAAAATCCCCTCAGCCCCCGAAGATCGGGAAATATTAATCCACATTGTGGACGAAGACCTGTGTGATTTAAACTGTCTCTGGGTTGGACAATGTTTTAAAACATACCCAGAACCGCAAAAGGCTGCGTTAAAAAGCTCGTAAGCTAGGCAGCACTTGGACACTGGAATCAAAGAACTTTGTGAAAATCGCACACTTTAAGATTGTACATTTTATTAAAAGATGTACTCTTGAGTTTAGAACCGTTTAAATTGCCCAGGGCATGAAAATGGCTGAACAGACCTTGTGGAAACAGAATTTAAAAGGATAGACAGGCTGTTAACATATGAAAAAGCTCAGCGCTGCCCGGTAGTAGGTTTGAATGGAGCCCGAGCTGTCAGTCACCCTATAGTATTGGGCGGGTCCAGTAACCTACAAGCTGCTTGTTTACACTGGGGAGTGGCCCATTTGAATCAGCCAATCATCGGACAGCAAGCACACTGGGTTATTTACACACATCCATTCACTGAAATTGACTCTAAGATCAAGTGCTTGAAACTGCAAGCATGAACAAAGGGACTTTGTTTGCTAAGCACTCAAGACTGTCAATCAATTGCGGTTCCAGATGACCACAGGACAATGCTTTGTTTACAAAGCAATTGAATGCTATTAGCATTTGTTTGTATATCAAGTGGACAGTTTGGATCTCTTTTGTTTTAGCCCAGAAACATCAGATCTGGGCGGGCCCCAAAAAAGTGGTATAAAAGATAGCTTCCCAGAAGCATCTCTCTCTCTTCTCTTTTACTCTTTGGACTGCAGGTGAGCAAGGCTTCTGACCCACTAGCAAGACAATCTAGTGAGAAGTAAAGGGGTGGTAATTTAAGGGAAATGTTGCTAAGATTGTAAAATTAACATTGTAGCCATTTATCCCTCGATTTTGCCGTCTGCCTTCCCCTGTTAAGCAATTTTACCGTGATTACTTTGATCGTGTGGTGTAGTTTCTTTAGTATTAATAAAATTTGACTTTCTTGCATCCAGACCATTTGTCCGTTTTTAATATATCATTAATTATAAGTTCCTACAGTCAGAACTGGAAGGAGGGTTTAGCGATTCAAAACTGCTGATTGGAATTGGTCACAGTGCAGTGGCAACAGGCTGCTTGACCAGGTAAATTACCATAAACCAGGTAAAGGATGCCCCCCTACAAATTGGCGACCACGGCAGGACTGGAGGCAGTTTTTGATATGATAAGTGGTCTGGATCTGGAGAAAGCATCAGCTCTTGCTTTTCTTGCTTTCAGTCTGTGGGTAGCCCTGCAGAAGTTAACGGCAGCATGTAAGCTGACCTATTATAGTATAGGTGGCTGGGTTAAAAGGGTGAGATGAGGGTGCGGGAAGAGTTTACAGCGGCCAAGAATCAGGAGTCAGAGTTTGAAAAATGCCAGGTGGAGGTAGAACACCTCATAAGAGAGGTGAATGAGGCCAGAGATAGTGGGATGAGGGTTCAGGAAGAAAATGCACGCCTCACACTAGAGGTCACGAAATGTCAGGCAGAGATAGAGTGCCTTGTGCAGGACGTCACAGAGGCTAGGGACAGTGAGATGAGGCTACAGGAGGAAAACGCACACCTCACCCAAGAAGCTAGTGAGGGTAAAAGCCATGCGAGGCACAAGATAGAGTTCCTAAAGTGCCAAATTACAGAAGCCAAGAGTAACGAGATGAGACTGCGGGAAGAGAATGCCCACCTCACCTCAGAAGTAACAGAGCAGGAGGAAAAGGTTAGGGAGGTAAAGGCAGCTTATAAGCTGGCCTGCAACCAAAGGTTTAGTGGAGCAGATCATACCCCATGTAACAGAAAGATAGAGGCCTAGAAATTCAGTTGTTTGCGCCAGCCGCTAGCGCCTTATGAGGAGGAGATGTGGGGCGCTAGGCGGCTAGCAGCCGGGCGCAGCGTGATCTGCGCCTCTCCCCAACTTCAGTAAAGATTTAGCAGCGGCGCAAAGCCTTTGCGCGCGTGCAGATCCTGACGTCATTTCATCGTGCAACGCCCTTTGTGTGCCCCGAACCGGAAATTCAGTGGGGCCGCCCTTCTTTGCGCCTGGCGCCCCCAGCAACTGGTAGAGGGGAACGGTTCCCAGTCGCTGTGGGGCACGGGGTGCGCTATTTAAAGGGGACTCCTCCTGCAGTATAAGTGGCAGCCATTTTGTGCCAATCCCTCTGTGTGAGAGACGGATATTTGGAGAGAGACAAAGGCAGAGAGCTTTCTGCTTTGACTCAGCGCTTGCACAGGTACTTGTGGCTTCAGGCCAGAGCTTTGCACTTGGATTTCACTTTCAGTGCCATAGCCTTGAGTCGCCACATATAATGGGGGCTGCAATGGGTGGAAACGTTGGCTTTCTGCATTGCATTCAAAGGGATCAGAGACGCCGTGAGAGAGTGCCAGTCATGGCCAGACGGAGATTGGCCAACAGGCGTCGGCACAGGAGGCCTTACCCACCCAGAGTATACCACCAGCAGTTCTCATATCTGAACATATCTGAGGAGCAGTGTGTTCGGAGGATGCGATTCAGAAGGGAGGTGGTCACTGAGATCTGCCACCTGCTTCGCAGAGATCTGCAGCCACAGCTGAGGAGCAGGACTTCTCTGTCAGTGGCAGTGACGGTGACGGTGGCTCTCAACTTCGATGCCACTGGCTCCTTCCAATCCGCTACTGGGGACATTGCCAACATCTCCCAGTTCGCGGTACATTGCTGCATCCGCCAGGTGAACAATGCCCTTTTCAGAAGGAGACGTCAGTACATCTCCTTCCCCATGACCCTGGACAAGCAGCAAGAGCATGCAATCGGCTTTGGAAGAATAGCGGGCTTCCCCATGGTTGAGGGCGTAGAACTGATGAACCAGCAATGGTCAGGCCTTGCTTCAGGGCTGCAGTGTGCAGGGCATGGCAGCCAAACAAGTCGACCCTTCCCCTTTAAGAGCTGACTGGCGCCAGCGTGTCTGCCTTCATTGAGCAACTCGCCGCACCTGCGCTGCGCCCGTCCTCAGTGTTAGCGCCCCGGATCGCTGGCTTAGCACCTAATGATAGTCGTGCATCACCTGCTTTAGCGCAGCAGCAACCTCTTTTGGCGATGCCACTGAATATCGGCGAAGGTGGCGCGAAGTTGCGCCGGGCGCAAACTTTAGCGGCCGCCCGGCTGTAGCGCCCCAAACGTGGCTATACTGAATTTCTAGGCCAGAGAGTTTGGGTGTGGAGTTACTAAGGACTAAAGGGAAGGTATGTCTCATAAGTCCGAAGGGAAGTCCGTCGGACAGTACCAGCAGCCCAAATCAAACCGCCCCACAGACAGCACCCAGAACAGAGCTGGCTAGGGAATTAGAGATCCCAAGACTGCAGCCCACAGCTCCAAGTTTTGAGGAGCTCTGGCAGCAAGAAGGGGTGGAAAATGGGGTGGTAGGAGAACACCAGCAGGTCCCGCTAGGCAGGCGGGGACCAGGACCAGTGTACCCCCTCCAACAACGGAGGTACAGTCTGCCCGTGAACGATAATGACCCAGGGGCTGTTCGGCATACCTATCTGGTACCCTATGATACCCAACAGCTCAGAGGCCTGGTGAAACATATTCCCCTGCTCTCCAAAAAATGGAGACCCTTCAACACACTTCCAAGAGATGGAACAGGCAGCCTGTGTTAATGGCTGGGATGATGAAGAGAAAGCCAAAATGTTGCTTTTCTCTGTAGATAGTAAGCTCTATCAGACCCTTTCAGATGAGGCTAAGAGAGGGCAAAAGGGTTTTGAGGACCTAAAGGAGGAAATACTGGAAGCCATGGGTGCGAACAACGGCAGTCCGTTCGATCGCATAGGGGAAACACTGCAGAAGGAAGGGGAGACCCCATAGGTATTTGCAGACAGGCTGTGGCCAGTCTACAACAGCGCGTGTACAGGGGGACAAGATAGGGTACACCTGAACCAGCGGCAGCAGACCCAATGGCTTCGTTGCCTGGTGTCCAATTGCCTGCCCCAGATAAAAGCAAAGGCTGATACCTGGTTATACCACCGAGACCCCCTAACAACCGAAGAGACTGTAATCTGGCAGTTCACCATAGCATGTAGGAATGGTAGGAATAGAGGGACCCCCAGCAAAAGGGTAACGTCCACAAGGTTAAACCTGGGGCTCAATACAAGAAAGAGTGGCACCAGGAGGGGAGCCATCCCGCCCAGAACAAGGTCACTTGTTACAGGTGCGGGGAGGATGGCCACTGGCGCAGGGATTGTATAAAGCCTGGGAGAGACGATAAAGCCAGGACCCCCGCAGCCCCAACTCAGAAGGCAGCGACTGAAACTCCTCCCAATACAGTCGAGTCCATCATGGAGTCGATAACATCTTTCCTCAGGGCCAATCAGGGAAAGGTAGCAGCCATCAATGGTGCTGCAGCCCCCTCGCCCACCTCTGCCTCCCCACAATGACTGGAGCCCACGCAGCCTGTCTATCTGTGTAATCTCTGGTACGATGAATGGAAGAGACCGCTTGTACAGATGGAGGTGGAGAAGGTTACAGGGACTTATCTATTGGATACGGGGGCATATTGCACCGTGATCCATACGGATAGTCCCACCACCTCACCTCTATCTAACGGGGTTCCATACATACTATCGGGATTCACCGGTCAGGAGCAGGCGGGGGTATACCCCAGACCCCTCTCAGTCCATCTGGGTATGCTCCAAACTAAGTGGACGTCCATCCTGGCAAAGTAGAATAAGGAGAAAGAAAAGGGGATCCCAGGGGCCGACTTCATGGTGAGCCATAGGACCCTCATGGATCTCCACAACCATTGCCTTTGGGGGGCTAGCACAGACAGGGAAGAAGGTATAGTGGGCATCCTGGGCAAGGAGTGTAAAGGGCCCTTGTGTACTGTGAAGCCCAAAGAAGGTTACGACCTCGGGCTCATGGTAAATGGTGCCCCGGAGGCACTGCAGGCAGTCATGCAGGCAAACCTCACAGCGTTTGCCACCCATAAACATGCCTGCGGGAGGATCACAGGGTTTGAGGTTAAAATAGACGGTGACACCATGGCCTGACCACAGAAGCAGTACAATTTCCCCAAGGAGGCAGAACCCGACATAGAGGCAGCCATCACCTCCTTAGTTAAATAGGGAGTCTTGAGGCCTATAGCCACTCATGTTAATTCTCCACTTTGGCCGGTAGGAAACTGGACAATTCATGGAGAGCCACAGTGGACTATCAGGTGCTTAACAGCAATATCCCCGCATGTGCCCCCACAGTAGAAGCAGTGGCTAATCATATTAGCAGTATTCCAGCATCCGCGAACACATTCACGGTGCTGGACATTTCGAATGGTTTCTGGTCCATCCCTTTAAAATGGGAGGACCAATATAAGTTTGCCTTCACCTTTAAGGGACAGCAGTATACCTGGAACTGTCTGCCACAGGGTTTCCACAACAGCCCCAGCATCTTCCACCAATGCATGATGGATAGTTGAAAAGAGTTCAGTCAGCCCACTCAGTTACTGCACTATGTGGATGACCTGCTCTTATTTACCGACTCGGTCGGGGAGCATGGCCCACTATTAGCTGAGCTGCTGGAGCTGCTGCAGAGAAAGGGGTTTAAAGTCAACCCCAAGAAGGCGCATATCGGTCAGCAAGAGGTTAAATTCCTGGGTCTGACTGTCCGCACAGGAGAGAGGGCCATAGATAAGGCAAGGAGGGAAGCGGTCCAGGAGTTATGGGCAGGCAGCAGACAGCATGGGGAAGCAGCATCAGAACCTGCTCGAGCCTAGCAAGAGCCACCAACGGGAGATAGGAGACCTAGTGATGGTAAGAAACTATGCCCGGGTGGGAAGTTTAGAGCCACTCTACATGGGACCCTATAGTATAGTTGATAGAGCCAGCCCCATGGTCTATGCAGTAAAATTACCCCGGTGCACAAAGTGGTTCCACGCCAACCAATGTAAATTGTATAAATCTGACCATACAAGTTCAAGTTCACAGGCTGTAAAGACAGGCACTGTGGCTTGTTTCAAGGGAAAAGTTGTCCGGACCACCAATTGGGACACTTCCCCGCCCCAGTGGGACCTAAATTTTGGCCAAAGTTTAAATTTGAACCAGTTATTTAGTTCAGAAACAGAGAAACCACAGCCTGAGAGTAGAAATCTGCAGGCTGCTGCGAGTTCATTCACAGAAAATCACTTAGGGGGCTCCAGGGAGGAGCCGCCCTGTGAAGAGACTGCCCGCCCATGCGTAGTCGCTGGTCTGGAGACAGGAATTTCCCAGTCTTTTGAATGGTCTGTTCACGCAGGCGCAGTTCCCCAGCCCGTGACCAAAGCGGCTCCTCTTCAGTTTTCCCGCGCAGGCGCAGTCACCTGTTTGAATACAGAGGTTTCACAGCCTCTGCCGTGGGACTCCGGGGAGGAGGTTCGCACAGGCGCAGTTCCCCAGCCCGTGACCACAGCGGCTCCCCTTCAGTTTTCCCGCGCAGGTGCAGTCGCCTGTTTGAATACAGAGGTTTCACAGCCTCTGCCGTGGGACTCCGGGGAGGAGGTTCGTGCAGGCGCAGTCGCCTGTTTAAAGGGACAAGCTTCCCAGCCCACTTCTAGAGTGGTTCCCCCTATGGTGTGGGACACTGGGGAGGAAGGGATAGCAATTCCTCTTGCAGGGGACATATGGAAGGAGCCGGTGCCAGGTTTTGGACATGGAGAGGAAGATTTTCAGCCACCAGCAGCGGGTGGTGAGGGGATACCTGCCCCCAGTACAGGAGTGGGTAGGGAAAAGGAGACACACCCGGATTACTGGCAGGCTGCCAGGTATATTAAATAGTGCAGGCTGTTTGCATCAGGGGGAGAAGGTTCCCAGCCAGCTAGGGCTGTGACCCAGGCTCAGGGTCCATCAGCCAAAGTTTCCCCCACAGAGACGCCCCTCAGAAGGTCTCAGCGGGTCCGCAAGCCCAAGATAAGATGGTCACCAGAGTACCCGCCACAAAGAGCAATCTCCCGAGCCCGGGAGGAAACAGATCACAGAGGTCCCCAACTAGCAGCCATAAGCTGCCAGGGACTCTAAGCAGGAGGCAGTCCAGCTTCGCTGCAGGCAGCAGTAATCTGCGACAGTGACACCAGAGATTAGCCTGGCCATCCGGAGATGGGCGGCATTTGTATTATAGCTTTGTGTTAAGTTACCAATGTTTATAGCTTGCTTTTAAGGTGTTTAAATTTTAAGTTTAGAATGTAACTAGTACTTTTGAGTTTAAGTTTAAAGTTTAAGTTTATAAGTGTGCCAAATGCTTGTATTTTGGTCCGAGGTCGAGGGACCCGACCATGTCTCCACCTAAGGCAGCAGGTCAGTGAGAGACCTGGCTGCAAGTCCTTTTAAGTTCTTTTGCAGGAGAGTGGACAAAGGAGCAGCCCTGTTTGCCTAGCCCGAGCTGGGCATCGAATGAAGATATACAGAATGTTGGGGATCACCTCGCCACTGGACAAATCCAGGAGGAGACCCCGCAGCGACCTTCGGGAGAAACCGGACAGGGTCCGGAGGAACCTGCCTACTTATCCTACGCGGAAGAGATGGCCCCAGCTGGCCCCACCCCAGCACTATCCTGACTGAATTTCACTTGCGGGAGACTTTGCTATTGAGGAGTCATGGTGGGGAAGCGTGGGTACCTTGTCAGATAGGGGCGCATTCCCCGGGAGTGGGTGGTGATGGCCCGGGAAAGATTGTAAAGGGGAGGGGGAGAACAAGAGTCACGTGGGTGCGTTCGGGGAAGGGAGGAACTCACCCGGGGTGCACGGGCAAAGTTAGAGTGTAAGTGTGGCTGGGGAGGATGTGTGGGTGGCCGTATCTGGGATCAAAGTTTGAGTGTGGGGCCAGTGAGAGCCGCCACACAGGCACCCATCATTTTCTGCAGCCAGTCGAGGGAAGATGGGAGGGGGAGGGACTGGGAGTCACGATCCCATACTCCCCGGTCTCGGTCTGTGAAACATGAGGGGTAGCCCGCCTCCACAAAGGGACAAGGGAATGGCTCAGGGCTGGCAGATCAGACTGTTCTGTAAAATCCATTCTGTATGTTTTAAAGGTTTAAGACCATTAAAGGCGGGGTGGAAGGAACATTCATTGCCCGGGTGGGAGGAGCAATACCCACTCGAATTGCGTGACCCATCATTGGCACGTGATGGCCAGGGTTTATTTCAGCATTTTATTTCAAATGTTTAAAGAAGATTTTTGTATTTTCTTTTACAGTTCCAAGTGGTGCTGTGGTGTAGGACCCTCTCAGTGCTTGGGATCATTTTGATTACATTGTATACCAAGATTGCAACATTTTGTAATATGTTATAATGTAACAAGTGGTGCAGGGGTATGAGACCCCCTATTGTAACATTTTGTAATTGATGTATCTGTAGATGCCTACCGTACCACGGTTTTTTCTCAGATTGGAGGGGAATAGACGGGTCAGGGGATCAGTGGTAGGTAGCTATCGGTAAATACAGGGGATGATTGTTTGTGGGGGTCAGAAAATTTTGCTCACTTCTTCATGAGGATACTAGAAGCAAGTTGAAAGTATCCACGGGGGGAATGTAGGGGTCGCAAAATCCCCTCAGCCCCCGATGATTGGGAAATATTAATCCACATCGTGGACGAACACCTGTGTGATTTAAAATGTCTCTGGGTTAGACAATGTTTTAAAACATACCCAGAACCGCAAAAGGCTGTGTTAAAAAACTCGTAAGCTGGGCAGCACTTGGACACTGGAATCAAAGAACTTTGTGAAAATCGCACACTTTACGATTGTACATTTTATTAAAAGATGTACTCTTGAGTTTTGGACTGTTTAAATTGTCCAGGGCATAAAAATGGATGAACAGACCTCATGGAAACAGAATTTAAAAGGACAGACAGGCTGTTAGCATATGAAACAGACAGGCTGTTAGCATATGAAAAAGCTCAGCGCTGCCCGGTAGTGTGTTTGAATGGAGCCCGAGCTGTCAGTCACCCTGTGGTATTGGGCAGGTCCGGTAACCTACAAGCTGCTTGTTTACACTGGGGAGTGGTCCATTTGAATCAGCCAATCATCGGACAGCAAGCACACTGGGTTGTTTACACACATCCATTCACTGAAATTGACTCTAATGTCAAGTGCTTGAAACTGCCAGCATGAAGAAAGGAACTTTGTTTGCTAAGCACTCAAGACTGTCAATCAATTGCGGTTCCAGATGACCACAGGACAATGCTTTGTTTACAAAGTAATTGAATGCTATTAGCATTTGTTTGTATATCAAGTGGAGAGTTTGGATCTCTTTTGTTTTAGCCCAGAAACATCAGATCTGGGCGGGCCCCAAAAAAGGAGTATAAAAGATAGCTTCCCAGAAGCATCTCTCTCTCTTCTCTTTTACTCTTTGGACTGCAGGTGAGCAAGGCTTCTGACCCACTAGCAAGGCAATCTAGTGAGAAGTAAAGGGGTGATAATTGAAGAGAAATGTTGCTAAGATTGTAAAATTAAAATTGTAGCCATTTATCCCTCGTTTTTGCCGTCTGCCTTCCCCTGTTAAGCAATTTTACTGTGATTACTTTGATCGTGTGGTGTAGTGTCTTTAGTTTTAATAAAATTTGACTTTCTTGCATCCATTCCATTTGTCCATTTTAAATATATCATTAATTATAAGTTCCTCCAGTCAGAACTGGAAGGAGGGTTTAGCAATTTGAAACCGCTGATTGGAATTGGTCACAGTGCAGTGGCAAAAGGCTGCCTGACCAGGTAAATTACCATAAACCAGGTAAAGGATGCCCCCCTACACAACACACTCTAAACGTCAATGAGGCATCAGGCTGTCTGCCACTTTACATAATCATGAGCTCTCTGAGAAATAGGGAAGCAAAGGTACAGGACTCCACAGTACAATTCTAATTTGGCATCTCCATCTAAATTGGAAATTATTTTAATTGATAAGAACAGAGATAGTATAATATATAATATTCAGGAATAATATTCAGAAACCACAATTGAAAGTCCTTAAAAATAATTCAAACAATATGCTGGTAAATGGAAGCAACAGCTCCCTTGATTGGAGTGGTGGGTGAAGGTGCTAATACTGTGAATATCCATGGACATAGCTTGAAGATAAATGACATTTAAACTTCTGTCAAACTTGAATTTGGTGTAACAAATATCTCCTATAACAAGTCCATCTTAATTCTTTGACTAGCAACATCCAACCTTGATTTGCATGGACATGGAGATTAATGAAAAGCAAGTTACATAACCTGGCTGATGAGTTAACCAATTTGCCAGGCTAACTGATTCCATATTATATGTCTATTTTTCAGACGAGGGAAGCCAATTTAGAAATAAGCTCTCTCACACCAAGAGACTTTCCCTGTCTGCTGTAGCCTTAGTAAATCTCATACTTGTGATGCAATAACCTCTGACAGTTATGGTGGCAGTACGGTGGCATAGTGGTTAGCAATGTTGCTTCACAGCGCCAGGGACCCGGGTTCAAATCCGGCCTCGGGTGACTGTCTGTGTGGAGTTTGCACATTCTCTGTGGGTTTGCTCCGGTTTCCTCCCACAGTCCAAAGATGTGCGGGTTAGGTCGATTGGCCATGATAAAAATTGGCCCTTAGTGTTAGGGGGGATTAAATACGTGGGGTTACGGGGATAGGGCTTGGGTGGGATGGCTGTTGGTGTAGGGACCGGGTGCGAGGGTTTGGATGATCAGCCATGATCTCGTTGAATGGCGGAGCAGGCTCGAAGGGCCGAATGGCCTGCTTCTATGTTGAAGTGTCTGTCCCTTGTTGGTGTTTCTTCCTTTGCCATGCTAGTTACTGTTTAATTCCTGGGTCTGCTTGCTCTTTGCATAGACTACCTTTGCATAGGTTTGTCAAGAGTCTTGTATCGGCCCTTGGCCTGTGTACCAGCTTTCTCTACACCAGGAGCCATCGTAGTGGTGCACTATTGAGGGTTAGATTTGAGCTATTTTAGATATGCCAGTAATATCTGCTCGGGTTGCAGCTATCACCAACTGCGGGGAACTGAACTCTGGATTTATATCCAGTTTTCTATATTCAGCTGCTGATGGCTCTGACTCATTGATCCATTGTGTTAGGCTGACCTTGGTATCTTCCCCAAGTGACCATTCTTCAGTTGTGAGCTAAGATAGTTAGGTAAGAGATTGCTTTCATTTTATAGTATTTTCGTGAGGAATGAATAACTGGGCAATATTTTGGAGTTATATATAAGTGAACTGTGCAATTCTGTTTGTTAATAACTCAGTTTAAAATCAACACAAGCCTTGATCTAGTTATCTGGCAGATTGCTTGACCATGGGAATAATCATAGCCAAGTCTGTCCTCACCCTACATCCACACAAACCACTTTCCAAACTGGAAAGTGATCAAGGATACTTTGCTTATTTTTTTCCAAGCCCAATTGCAGTGCCAATACTTGCAGCTAATTAAGTATAGTATGCAAATCACACTTTAGACTTTTCTGGGGGACTGGTAGGGGTACAAAAACTGACCTCAGCAACCCTGGGCTAGGGGAGGGGAAAATCAGCCAGAATTATTACTGCTGAACATTGTCCAGCAACCCCTGCTGCAAGTACACATGTGGAAGTTGGGTGAAGACCTGTCGACTCTCACACATGAATAATGGTCACTTGACCAAGGTATCAGTGGGGAAGAGGGCAACCATACCTTGACGAGGAGGAGAGGGGGTAAACATACTTTGGAGGAGGAGGGCAACCATACTTCAGAGGAGGAGAGGGGGTAAATATACCTTGGAGGAGGAGGGCAACCATTCCTCAGAGGCGGAGGGGAGGAGGGCAACCATACCTCAGAGGAGGAGGGGAGGAGAGCAACCATACCTCAGAAGAAGAGAAGGGAGCAACCATACCTCAGAGGAGGAGGGGAGGAGGGCAACCATACCTCAGAAGAAGAGAAGGGAGCAACCATACCTCAGAAGAAGAGAAGGGAGCAACCATACCTCAGAAAAGGAGAGGAGGAGGTGCCAATACTTCAGAAGAATCAATGAGCAAATAAAAATCTTAGGATAACTGGTGGTAGTTATTATAAAGTAAGAAACTTACTGAAATCTTCCAGCTTTGCACCTACAGATTCCCGCTCTTTCTCTGTGTCCTTTATCCTGCGGAGCTCTGCCATGTTTTGCTTTACAGGTGTGTGTGCTTTTACACCTGGCAATTCTTCCTCTAGCTGCAATTTCAAATTAAGAGAGACCTCCCCTTTGCCCTCTCTCTTCACATTGTGAAGGCAGTTCTTCACATCCCTTTTTTCTTTGAAAGACTGCACTAACATTATCAACAATTTCTGCACGACATTCGCTCAGAGATGCAATGTGTCTGAATGAGCCAAAAATATTGCTCCCCAAAGCTTATTTGGATTGTGGTTTCTTTCCCACCATGTTCCAGCCCTTAACAGCCAGCAGAAGCAACGCTAGCCTCATTCAGCAGTGTCAAGCAGCTTATTTCCAGGTTGTTACAGTGATTAATTTGCTTGACGTCAACTTGTGTTTGATTAAACTGATAACATTAATGTCAGCTGATATATCACTACAGCAAAAGCAAAAAAAAACATATTAGCACCTTGGTGGTAAAGAGCCAGATTTACCACTGTTTTAAGATGGAGACCTCTAATGCTCACCTCGGGTTTTTGTTATAAAAATAATAATATTGCTCTTTGTTCTCATTCTTAACATTTGCTATGACATTCATGTTGTGAGATGACTAGTGAGTCAAGACCATTGGTGATGCAATCTATCTGAGGTTGATTTATTTTGGAGCCTGATATTATCGGATGCACTGTTCACAGTGTGAACAGTGAGAAAGCTACAATAATCCATAAGATAGCTATTATCGTGCTTGTATTCCATAAGGTCATTGTCAGTCATATTATGAATAACACACTTCCCCAGATCCGATCACAACACTACAACTGTGTCACAAGATTAGGGAAAAATGGCCTTTCTATATTATGTGAAGCAGAATCATAAATGTATTAGGTATAAGTGCAAAGTAAAACTTCACTAGTGTGGGGGAAATTCTCCACCACCACCCGCCCATTACATTACAGTCAAAAGGAACAGATGTAAACAGTAGGGATGCTCAAACCCTTCGGGTGGTGATTTTTGTGTTTTAGGGTCTTTTCTACCATTCTTACTCTAGATCACTCTTCCCATATCTTTGAGAAAACCTGTGCTAGACTTAAGATCAAGGTAAGCCTTCCATAATGTGCCCAGGAAAACAAACAGCAAACCTTGTCTACTAATTATTTTAAGCTACCATAATTTATTCTATGCCTCCACAGGATCTCTCCAATCTTCATAACTCAGTCGGACATCACATCAGACCTCATTTTAAGTTTAAAAATATTAGCCAATTCTAGTGGGAGGATAGAAGATTGGGAAGAATTTAAAAGCCAGCAAACAATAACTAAAAGATTAATTAAGAAAGGGAGGATAGATTATGAAAGTAAACTAGCAAAAAATATAAAAACAGATAGCAAAAGTTTCTACAGCTTTATAAAAAGAAAAAGGGTGGCTAAAGTGAACGTTGGTCCCTTAGAGGATGGGACCGGGAAACTACTAGTGAGGTAATACAAATCTGTTTACATTGGCATGTCTATTACCTTGCTCCCCGGCTTGGATTTCCCTCTCACTTGATGGGTTTGTGGTGGGGTGGTACTAACATCTATCAACTTGAAACTCACTAACCTGCCACAATTTCATCCCAGAACCCTCATTAGCCATGCAGGACTATTTGAATGCCAGAAAAAATTGCCCTTCATTGTCTTACTGTTGCTGAGAGGGAGGTAAAGACAGTTCTGGTGCAGCATTTAAAAGGTGCAGTCAGTTAAAGGATGAAATTTTTTCTAAGCAAGATGGCACAAGAAGCAGCAGCCTCAGGGGCGGCAGCAGCTGGCAGAGTCCCCAGGTGTTCCGATGCATCAGTTGAAGTGCGGCTGGCAGAAGTGAGGGCTTGGAGGGTAAATATGATGGGCACTAAGAGCAGGATGCTCCATAGGAAAATGGTACAAGTGATCTAGAAAAAGCTAGCAGAGGGAGTCAGTGCAATCTCCAGCACCCCAAGAACTGCCACATAATGTAGGTTCAATGACGTCAGAAGGGTGTCCATGGTAAATCGAGGCTCTGATGCCAACAGACATCCTCTATCACTCATGCAGCTTCACTCACTTCCTTCTTTCTCCTCATCTGTGTATCAGGGAAACTCACTCCTATAAAGGGCAACCTCTCCAAATACTCTCCAAATACTCAAACATCATTTTTACTCAAAACCACTTTCTCAGCTCACTTTGCCTGCTACATGGATTATATAATTGTTCAAGAATACTTCATTTAAAGGACAAGGCACCTTTAACCCTCGGTCATCATGCTTGCATGACCTTATATGATGCTCATAGACCTATAACATGGGCAGGGTGGTGGGGTTGAACTCAACCCGCCTGGTGAAAACCAGGCAGGTGGGTAGTTAAAATGCCCCAGATTACTTACCTTCCACAGAGGCTCCTGGATCTCCTCATTTCCAATTTTAAGTGACGCATCTGGATAAGCCTCCTCCTCAAAGTCGCAAGGTCCTAATTTACACATGCTAATCAGGATCCTAATACTGACATGCTAATGAAGTCAATGGATGAGATGTAAAGCAGGCTGCCGACTCGCTATCATCCATTTTGCATTATCACACAAATTCAAGATCTAAGAGCATAAGAACATAAGAAATAAGAGCAGGAGTAGGCCATACGGCCCCTCGAGCCTGCTCCACCATTCAATAAGATCATGGCTGATCATCGACCTCAACTCCACTTTCCCGCCTGATCTCCATATCCCTTGTTTCCCTTAGAGTCCAAAAACCTATCTATCTCAGCCTTGAATATACTCAAAGACTCAGAATTCACAGCCCTTTGGGGCAGAGAATTCCAAAGTTCACAACTCTTTGAGTGAAGAAATTCCTCCTCATCTCGGTCGTAAATGGTCTACCCCTTATCCTCAGACTATGCCCCCTAGTTACACAGAAACATAGAACATAGAAAAATAGGAGCAGGAGTAGGCCATTCGGCCCTTCGAGCCTGCTCCGCCATTCAATATGTTAATGGCTGATCCTCTATCTCAATACCATATTCCCGCTCTCTTCCCATACCCCTTGATGCCTTTTGTGTCTAGAAATCTATCTATCTCCTTCTTAAATATATTCAGTGACTTGGCCTCCATAGCCTTCTGTGGTAGAGAATTCCATAGGTTCACCACCCTCTGAGTGAAGAAAGTTCTCCTAATCTCAGTCGTAAATGTCCTACCCCATACCCTGAGACTGTGACCCCTCGTACTAGACCCCACAGCCAGGGGAAACATCCTCCCTGCATCCAGTCTGTCTAGCCCTATCAGAATTTTATATGTTTCAAAGAGATCCCCTCTCATTCTTCTAAACTCTAGTGAATACAGGCCTAGTCGACCCAATCTTTCCTCATACGACAGTCCTGCCATCCCAGGAATCAGTCTGGTGAACCTTCACTGCAAGTATATCCTTTCTTAGGTAAGGAGACCAAAACTGCACACAGTACTCCAAGTGTGGTCTCACTAAGGCCCTGTATAACTGTAGTAAGACATCCTTGCTCCTGTACTCAAATCCTCTTGCAATGAAGGCCAACATATCTTTTGTCTTCCTAACTGCTTGCTGCATCTGCATGTTTGCTTTCAGTGACTGGTGTACAAGGACACCCAGGTCCCTTTGTATATCAACATTTCCCAATCTATCACCATTTAAATAATACTCTGTCTTTCTGCTTTTCCTACCGAAGTGGATAACTTCACATTTATCCACGTTATACTGCATCTGCCATGTATTTGCCTACTCACTGAGCTTGTCACTCTAGACACTCCAGACAGGGGAAACAAGCTCTCAGCATCTACCCTGTCAATCCCTTTCAGAATCGACCTCCCTGCTTCTGCAATTTCATAGAAGCTGCTCTGGCTCCAGGTGGGAGTCTATCGGAATTATTTGGGGGTTCTGATTGTTTAATGTCTGAGTAAATGTCGGGAGCCTGGGACAACTGCCATGCAATTTCAGGGCCATTGTGTGTTATGACTGGATTGAAAGGGAGCTTGGAAGCCAAGACAAAAAAATACACCAGCCTAGAAATTCATTAAGGCGCCAGCAGCTTTGCGGCCAGTTACCGCCTAAAGAGGGCTTCTGCGCCAATACAGGAGGTTGCGCTGATATTCAGCGCAACGGTAATGGCGGCGGTAGCCGTTAGCGCTGCGCCGGCACTGATGACATCATCGGTGTGCGCAGTGCCCCGGTTCCGCCCCGATACCGGCCCGATCCCCATATTTAGTTGCGGCCGCCTCTTCCGCAGCGGCCGCAAACAGCGACCAGAAAATGGGGCCGTACTGCAGCGTTAGTGGGGCGCTTTAAGGTGGAGGTGCGGCCGGCCGCTTTTTCGGCGGCCGCCTGCCCGCACCTCCTTCCCCGGCCTCCTCCAACCCTCCCCCGCGGCATTGCCGGCTGCTTTCCACGAACCTGGCACTTCTCCGTGGTGCCGGGCTCATTTGCCGGCACTATCCAGCGGCGATCTCCCCGTTGCAGGCACCTCCCCCTTAAGAGAAGGAGGAGGCCTGCAGTACCGCAGCCTGCCGCTCCGCAGCGGGTGGCGCAGCGGCACCTAGAGCGCTGAAATTCAGTTTCAGCGCCCCAAGCGGGGGCGGGCACACCCTGGAATAGCTCCCGGTTCCGACTTGGGGTGCAAAAACTGAATATCTGACGGTCGCAACTGGCTCCGCGCCCAGCGCTAACTTTTGGGCGCTAGCCAGCTGGCGGTGCCATAGTGAATTTCTAGGCCGGTTGGCCCTGTGATTTTTTTAATAACTTTTATTACCAACGGTAACAGTAGTCTCCACTGAAAGCTTTTAATTGGGGCTGTTTTTGAACAAATGAATCATTGTGAACTTCAGATGGACTGCAGAATATCCTGAAACTAATTAAACCCAAAGGGCTAGAAATTCATTAAAGCCAAGGAATGGGTGGTAAAATTAGAAGGCCTAGAAATTCATTTTGGGGCGCCCAGCTCGCCTGGGCGCCGGAATTACCGCTGCGCGCGGATCCACTTGCGCAAGCGGGATATTCAGTGTCAGCGCACCAAGTGGAAGGCGGCCGGTAACCAAGGGTTTCGGCGCCCCGCTTGGGGCGCTGAAACTGATTATCGGCGCGCTAGTGGCTGCAGCGCCACCCGCAGCGGAGCGGCAGGCTGCGGTACTGCAGGCCTTCCTCCCTCTCTTAAGGGGGAGGTGCCTGCAGCAGCCGGAGCCCCGATCGCGAGTGCCGGCAAAAGAGCCCGGCAGAACGGAGAAGTGCCGGGCTCCCGGAAACCAGCCGGCAATGCCGCGGGGGGGAGGAGGCCGGGGAAGGAGGTGCGGGCAGGCGGCCGCCGAAAAATCGGCTGGCCGCACCTCCACTTTAATTACCGCCACTACCGCCACAGGTAGGCCCTGTGTACCGGTCGCTGTTTGCGGCCGGCGCTGAAGAGGCGGGCGCGACTTAATATGGCGTTCTTCGCGGAAACGGGGCGCTGCGCACACCGATGAAGCCATCGGTGGCGGCGCAGCGCTACAGCCTAACGCCGCCATTAGCGCACCGCTGAATTTCGCCTGAAGTTTGCAGACTGGCGCAAAAGCCCTCTTTGGGCGCAAACTGGTGGCGCAGGCCACTGAATTTCTAGGCCGAAAAGTTGGAGAATTAGCGCCAGGCGCTAATGCTTTAGACTACACGCAAAATTTGTGCTGACTGCTTAAAGAAATGATTGGAGAGCTAATTCAAGTCTTTAAACTCAATGGTATTACACTCAAAGGATGGACCAATATCAGGTTCAGTCTAATCACAAGTCATGATTGCCACAGGCTATTTCCAGTTATTAAAGGGGAGGTTCATGATGCTGCAGAACCTCATTCTCACTTTGATGGCTGTGCAGCTGCGTCAGCAAGTAGAAGCAGGACAAGGAGAAGGAGCCGGAGGACTGAACCAGGTGTGCTCATGGCAGGTCCACACCCCAGGGAGAGAGCCCACAGAATCAGCGATCAAGCATTGGAGACATTGGTGTTCGTTGTGGAGAGACGGAGGGCGGTGCGCTGCCTGACAAGTGGCAGGAGGCCCTCGTCACAAGTCTTCCACAACATGTGGAGGGAGGTAGCACTGCACATCTCGAGCAGCACTGTGGTCCCCAGGACCCACACACAGTGCAGGAAGAAATTTAACGACCTCGCTCGGGTGGTCAGGTTGAGTGAATGCTTCACCAAATGCTACATACCACTATCTGTACCACAATCTTCACACACTGCCCAAAGCACCACACATCAACACTCACCACCAACAAGCTCTACCTTCCAACACTCACACCCACATCTCACACCTAGCACACAATGACAGCTATTCAACTATGGGAGGCACATCATCCAAACACATTGCTCCACACTCACTCACATACTTCTCTTTCTCTTGCAGGCCAAGGCGACTCAAAGCAGGACGGCACAGGAGCACACAGGTGGGGGACAAGCTGATAACCAACCACTGTCTGCGCTGGAGAACAGAATTATTGGGCACCAGGTGGTGGGCGCCGTGGCCACCAGCAACATTGACCCCCTTGGGGACAACAACAGTATTTTCCAGCTAATGCATGCATTTCTCCCTTCCTGCTCCCCATCCCCTCACCTTAGCCCAACTCTTGTGCCTTTATGTTTTCAGATATTGAGCAAGCACCTGAGCAGCCTGTCCCTGAGGGCACCGTTGAGAGCGAGGCTGGAGAAGTGGAGTTGGAGGAAGAACACACCGCATGTCTCACCCACAGGCACCAGCTCAGATACTGGCACTAGACATTCTTTAGAGGCTAGTATAGGAGTGGGATATGCACAGGGTGAGGCACCGGGGATGAGTGCAGCAAGGCCAGGGGGAAAGGGTAGCTTGGTGGCCAACTCCCCAGAGGGCGAGTTCACGTGCGAGTTCTACTGCACAGGACTCAGATGAGGACAAGGCAGTGGAACCATTGCTTGAGCACCCCGATGGTCTGCTCGATGATGCTCCTGGTGTCAGCATGGCTCTCCTTTTATGAGTGCTGGGCAGGAGTGTTGGGATTGCGGAGGGGCGTCATGCACCAGGTGGAAAGCGGATAGACCTTGTCTCTGAGCAGCCAGCAGCGAGCTTGATGTGGTAGCTGGAAGAGTGTTGACACATCGGTCTGGCGCTCATGGCTGCTGTTAGGATAGTGGACATTCACATTGAGGATTCGCTGTCTGTGGTCGCACACAAACTGCACATTAAGTAAGTGGTAGTCCTTGTGTTTACAGAAGATCTTAGGATGTTATGCGGTGCCCGCAAAGCCATGTGGGTGGATTCAGTGGTGCCCTGCACCATGGGGAATCCCGCTATCCTGGCAAAGCCACATGCATGCTCGTCCTGCTTCTCTCTGATGATGGAGGAGGAAATGTAGTCCCTTCTCCTACTGTAGAGAGCCTCTGTGACCTCCTGGATACAGCAGTGGACAGCGAACTGCGAGTGTAAAGTCTGTGGGTTGTACGGTTAATAACGACACAGACTTCAGGAGTAACAAACAAACAGGTCTTTACTATTCGAAGGTCAGGGCGAATCTGCCCCAGCAATCCTGCCACAACACTTATATACTGGTGTGGTCACTATCGGTATTACAGTATACAGAAGCCAAACAAATAGTGCCACACCTAAAGTAGTTCTCTTAAAGGTGAACGGTTACATTCAATAGTTCCCTTAAAGGTAGACGGGTACATACACTACAATCCTCCCTTTTTAGCTTATTACTTACAGAGTCCCCGTTAGACATACATATCTTCAACTTCCTATAAAACAAATTACAGATATAATCTCGGTGGAGTCAATGTCATATAAAACAATTTACAGATATAATCTTGGTGGGAACAGTTCACAGGTTCAGTCTCTGCGGAAACAGTTCATAGATTCAGTCTCTGATCTTGACTCGTTCCAAACAACATCTCTTTGGTGTAGCCGGTTCACATGGCTAGCGTGACTCCCCCATAGCCTTTTTCTTGACGTAACAGCTTGAACTTTCGTCCTGTTGAACCAGCAGTGCGGACTTTTACAACCAACTGGCTGTCTTGATATTTTCCAGTTTTTCAACTAATTTAGTTCCTTTCATAGTGTCCCGCCTGAGATGGTAGAAGTGCTAATATTTTAGACAGTTATTATCTTCTGCTTCTTCTTTTTCTTTTCTGCCTTTTTGACACTCTCGGAGCTCCTTTCTCGGCTGCCAGCTGTAGCGCCACCAACTCTCTATGTTCCTTAGACCTTAAGTGCTTCATCCGGATTTCAGCACTTTGGGAGTTTTCATCACAAACTGAGCAGACCAGATCCTCGTAATATTCAGTGTCACTCAACAGGTCATGGTAATATTCGGGGTCGTCCTGAGTTAGGCCAGTGAGAGGCCCTTCTACTTCCTTCTTATCCATCTGGACGTTAGCCGACGGTGGTTCCTTCCCTAACCATCTTTCTTGAAAAGACTTCTTCAAACATTCATATTCATTCCGCTCTTCCGGGGATGTCTGCCATTCCTTCACTACTGGCCTCATTTGTGAGTTCAATACCTTCCCTTCCATCGGGGATTTCGTTGTCGGGCTATTTAATCCTTCTACTGGAGTATCTGTTTCCACCCCCTTCTGTTCCCCTTGACGCAATTCAGCGTACTTTTGGCATCCTTGTAAAAGCTGTGTTGCCACCTCAGCTATCTCCGTGACTTTTGGAAGCTCCGAATTCTTTCCCTTTGAACCCTGAAACTCGTGTTCCCATTTTGGAGTCTTGTCCCTCAGCGTGTGTAAGAGTTGGCTGGCCGTTAACTCTTCTACGGGGACACTGTGGATTAGAGTCTTCTCCATTTCATCCACCTTTCCCTCCAATGTTTTCACCTTCCTTTCCTCCGGTACTTTGGTTTTAAGTGCTCGAAGAAGTTGCGCCTTGATGTTCTCTAACTCCTGTTCAGGGGCCATTCCTACAGTCTCTGTGATCCTTCCAGTTGCCTTTCCTTCCACTGCCCGGATTCCTAGTTGAATATGTTCTTCAAGTTGTTGAACCTCGGCCATTGCCGCCTCATATTTGTCCTGGGTTGCCTTCAATAATTTAATGAGCTCTTGGACATCTTGAATTTCATGTTCTGCTATGTCTTCCACCTCTAATTTTTCATCGATGGATGGACTCTCTACCGATGAGTCTGTCTTGGCCTGGAGCTCATCAAACATTTCCTGCAGCCTTTGTAATTCTCGCTCATGTTCAACCTTTAGCTGTTCAGATGCTTTCACTAAAACTAGCTTTTCGGAGGTTGCCGAGTTAACCCCTTCCAGGATTGTAGTCTGGGCCTGTTCATACTGTTCTTTCAACTTGTTACACTCTGCTTGCAACGAGTCGTAGAGATGAACTGGGATAAAATCCTGGCTTCCTGAAGATTCCTCTTCCTTTGGTTCGTTCTGTAAATATTCTAGTTCCTGAACAGCATCAGGGGAATGTGATTGGTATTTGGCCACGATGGCTCTGTGGTCGCTCTCTGCTTGAGCTAGCTGTCTCTGTTGTCTTTCCAGGTTCTCCCATTCGGTGTCCCAGAACTTTTCCATATTTTTCATCTCTTGTACGAGACGGTCACTCAACTGTTCTAATTGTTGTTGTACTTTGACATAAGTTTGAGTCTGAACTTGGTGTTCTTCCGTCGTGGATGAATCCTTTGCTTGAACAGGCTCAGAATTCTCTGTCAACCTGGAGTTCTGCTCTGCAGCTTTATTCTTCTTGGTAACATACGTCCTTCTGCATGTCTTCGTTTCCTTCCCCATCATCGGCAAGTCCCTTTTAGCCTTGTCTTCCATATTTGAATTGGTCTTATCGTCATCCATTTCAGAATCTGAGCTGATAGCTTGCACCGAGTCCTCCCTCATTATGGCTTTTAGGTAGTGCCATTCCATATCTATTTTCTTAATCCACTCCCGTCCTAGAAGTGGTGGTCCTCCTTCAGGTAATACGTACAAGTTCATTCTTGGGTGTTCTTTACCCCTGTCTCTCACCTTGACTCTTATTTTCCCATGGGGTATATGTTATGCCCCGTGTATGTCTGTAATACGAACTTGGTATTTCTTAAAGGTATGTGAGAGAATAGCCGGTGGTAGTCCCTTCGGTTGATGACTGATAGAGCTGATCCAGTGTCCAGCTCCATCCTTACTTGGACTCCAGCTATTTTTAGTATGACCCAGATGGTTTGTAGATCCGTTTCTTTACCCACATTGTGGATTCTCAGACTACCCAGCTCCTGGTTGTTTGGGTCTGAGTCTGAATTCTGTTCGTCTGAACTCTTCTCAGCCACCTTGTGTACCTTGTTGTACTTTTCTTGTGGTGGCTTCCTTTGATTGTTGGTCTTCCTCCCTGACCGGCATACCTTCGCGATGTGACCCAGTTTGCCACATTTCCTACACTCCTGGTTCTTAAACCAGCATTGATTCTGGTCATGCGTTGTCTTCCCACAACGGTAGCATTTTGTTGTGCTTGAAGTAATTTGGTCCACCCCGAGTGCCGCCGCCTTTAGTTGCATTTCCGCCGTTCCTTTCGCTGCGGCTTCGTGCAATGCAGCTATAAGGACAGCCCTGTCCAGTGTGAGGTCGTTCTCTTCCAGTAGTCGCTTCTGCGTCCCTTCTTTGGACAATCCACATACGAACTTGTCCCGCAGTGCTTCTGTCAGATTCCCTCCGAACTGGCAGTATTTCGCTAGCCTACGCAGTTCGACCAAGTACTCCGCATTGCTTTCGTCTTTCCTCTGCATTCTTGCGTAGAATTTGAATCGTTCAGCCAGCATCAACGGTGTGGGGTTCAAGTGGTCCTTCAGCACAGCCACAATATCTTCGAAGGTCTGATCCGCTGGTTTATCTGGTGCTATTAGATGCTTCAAGAGCCCGTATGTTTTTGCCCCCATCGAGTTTAGCAATGTTATCGCCTTGTCGTCTTCCTCTATTTTGTTGGCTTCGCAATAGATCTCTATGCGTTCCACGTACGTGGCCCAGTCTTCTATTTCAGAATTAAAGTTGTTAATATTCCCTCGCTTAGGCATCTTTCTTCCCTTGGGAGCAGCACCAGTATTTCTTTAAGTATTCTTATTTATTTGTTTATTTCTAAGATGGCGGTTTTCCCGCGAAATCGGCGGTTTCCCGCTCTTTCCTTCTCTCCCCGCCCACTTCAATGGCGGTTTCCCGCTTCTGTCGTCTCCTCCGCCTAATGGCGGCTTCCCGCGTTTCTTCCTGGTGGAAGGGGTACGCTTTCCCCACAGCGGACAGGTTCAGCCGCTGGCTGGCTCTCGCACAGCTCCCCTTACTCGGCTCTGTCTTTTCCTCCCGCCCGCACGGCTCTACCGGCGCTGGGTACACCCCGTTAAAGGAGGACAGTTCAGCCGCTGGACTGGCTCTCGCGCAGTCTCTCTCTCCGTACCCGGCTCTGTCGCTCTCTCTCCCGCACGTTCGGTTCTACCGGCCCTGGGTACCCCATTGGTGGAGAACAGTTCAGCCGCTGGACTGGCTCTCGCACAGTCTCTCTCCCCTTGCTCGGCTCTGTCTCTCCCTCTCCCGCACGTTTGGTTCTACCGGCTCTGGGTACCCCGTTGGTGGAGAACAGCTCAGCCGCTGGACTGGCTCTCGCGCAGTCTCTCTCCCCTTGCTCGGCTCTGTCTCTCTCTCCCACCCGCACGGTTCCTGTTCGCCTCCCAGCCCTCTCGCAGACCGGTGTTTCCCTCCCCAGCTGCAGCTGGGTTTCTCTTCCCGCGCCTACTCCCAGTCTCAACGCTTCGTGGCTGCGGTCGCTGCCCGGCTTTTCCCACCGATCGAGGTCCGACTGTCTCACGACGCCGGTGGACCCGACTTTCTGACCGGCTCCGTTCCCCCTCGACCGTGGTCGAGTGCACAGCCCTTATCCTCCGGATATTCTCTACACCTTCCCCTACTCACAGTCTCCGCGGCCGCCTTGTTTCCAGCTGATCGGCTCACTCCGCACCATGGTAGAAGGGTAGTCAGTGCCTGTTGCAGATGGAAGCTTTTATTGCTGAAGTCTTCCTCCTTCCTCCTGCTGCAGCCTCGTGTTTTCTTTCAGCAGCACGACGAGGGCGGTTGCCTCTCTTCGACGCTCTTCGTTGCTTTGGTAGTCTTGCCGCAGGGTACGATCGGACTCGTCGCCACTGTAAAGTCTGTGGGTTGTACGGTTAATAACGACACAGACTTCAGGAATAACAAACAAACAGGTCTTTACTATTCGAAGGTCAGGGCGAATCTGCCCCAGCAATCCTGCCACAACACTTATATACTGGTGTGGTCACTATCGGTATTACAGTATACAGAAGCCAAACAAATAGTGCCACACCTAAAGTAGTTCTCTTAAAGGTGAACGGTTACATTCAATAGTTCCCTTAAAGGTAGACGGGTACATACACTACAGCGAGCTGTTAGACATATCTCCTGTTGCAGACTGGAAGGATCCGCTGGCGAAGAAATTGAGGGCGGCGGTGACATTGACTGCCACTGGGAGAGCCGTGGTCACCCTGATCTGAGGCTGGAGGTCTGGTTACAGGAGGTGGCAGAGTTTTGTGACCACCTCCTTGGTGAAGCGGAGCCTTCTAATACACTGCTCCTCGCTTAATTGGAGGTAGCAGAAGTGCTCTCAGAATACACTGGGAGGGTTATGCCTCCTGTTGAGAGCCCTGATGGCCCTCCTACTCCTCTCTCTGGCCACATGTTCCAATCTGTCTCGCTGCCTCCGCTCTGTCCACCGTAGACTCTGGAGGGCGAGGTCGACTTCTCAGAAATGCTAGGGAACCAAGGGTCTAGTGAGAAGAAGGAATTAAAGGAAATTAGTATTAGTACAAAAATAGTGCTGGAGAAATTAATGGGACTGAAAGCTGAAATCCCCAGGGCCTGATAATCTGCATCCCAGAGTACTAAAAGTGGTAAACATGGAAATAGTGGATGCATTGGTTGTCATCTTCCAAAATTTAATAGATTATGGAACAGTTCCTACAGATTGGAGGGTGGCAAATGTAACCCCACTATTTAAAAAAGGAGGGAGAGAGAAAACCAGGAACTACAGACCAGTTAGCCTATCAGTAGTAGGGAAAATGCTAGAGTCTATCATAAAGGAGGTGATAAGAGGACACATAGAAAATATCAACGGGAATAGACAAAGTCAACATGGATTTATGAAAGTGAAATCGTGTTTGACAGACCTATTGGACTTTTGGAGTTTTTTGAGGATGTAACTGGTAGAATGGATAAGGGAGAACCAGTGGATGTGGTGTATTTGGATTTTCAGAAGATCTTTGATAAAGTCCCACATAAGAGGTTAGTGTGCAAAATTAAAGCACATGGGATTGGGGGTAATATACTGGCATGGATTGAAAATTGGTTAAAAGACAGGAAACAGAGAGTAGGAATAAATGGGTCTTTTTCAGGGTGGCAGGCGGTGACTAGTGGGGTACCGCAGGGATCAATGCTTGGGACCCAGCTATTCACAATATATATCAAGGATTTGGATGAGGGAAACAAATGTAGTATTTCCAAGTTTGCTGATGAAACAGAACTAGGTCGGATTGTGAGTTGTGAGGAGGATGCAAAGAGGCTTCAAGGTGATTAGACAAGTTGAGTGAGTGGGCAAATACATGGCAGATGCAGTATAATGTGGATAAATGTGAAGTTACCCACTTCGGTAGGAAAAACAGAAAGGTAGAGTATTATTTAAATAGTGATAGATTGGGAAATGTTGATGTACAAAGGGACCTGGATGTCCTTGTACACCAGTCACTGAGAGGAAACATGCAGGTGCAGCAAGCAGTTAGGAAGACAAATGGTATGTTGGCCTTCATTGCAAGAGGATTTGAGTACAGGAGCAGGGATGTCTTACTACAGTTCTACAGGGCCTTGGCGAGACCACACCTGGAATAATGTGTGCAGTTTTGGTCTCCTTACCTAAGAAAGAATATAATCGCCATAGAGGGAGTGCAATGAACGTTCACCAGACTGATTCCTGGGATGGCAGGACTGTCATATGAGGACAGATTGTGCTGACTAGGCCTGTATTCACTGGAGTTTAGAAGAATGAGAGGGGATCTCATTGAAACGTATAAAATTCTGACAGAGCTAGACAGACTGGCTGCAGGGAGGCTATTTCCCCTGGCTGGGGGCTCTAGAATGAGGGGTCACAGTCTCAGGATACGGGGTAGGATATTTAGGACTGAGATGAGGAGAAATTTCTTCACTAAGATGGTGGCGAACCTGTGGAATTCTCTACCACAGAAAGCTGTGGAGGCCAAGTCACTGAATATATTTAAGAAGGATATAGATAGATTTCTAGACACAAGAGGCATCAAGGGGTATGGGGAGAGAGCGGGAATATGGTATTGAGATGGAGGATCAGCCATGATCATATTGAATGGCGGAGCAGGCTTGAAGGGCCGAACAGCCTATTCCTGCTACTATTTTTCTATGTTTCTACAGCCCCCATTAATGTAATCAAGTGTGGCAGTTGGAATTTTTAAGAATAAATGTACCTATTTTTTAGCTGCCACAACACTCCTGATACTAAATAACCTTCAAATTATGGAATGAGACTGTTGCAC
Organism: Somniosus microcephalus; assembly: GCF_052327205.1. Classification (NCBI taxonomy): domain Eukaryota; kingdom Metazoa; phylum Chordata; class Chondrichthyes; order Squaliformes; family Somniosidae; genus Somniosus; species Somniosus microcephalus. The sequence continues at coordinate 299,613,295 of NC_140987.1, read as the reverse complement.
TATGTAAAACTGACAAGAAAGCTCTGAAACTCCACTAACCTACAGCTGTGACATATTACTGATGATCCCTTTAAATAACATCCCTGGAGCCAGCATCCTGCTGCTTCATGTCAGCTCTTCCTGTCGCTGTTTACTCCAGGCGCTAAGGTAGGTGGCGACAATCAATTTCACAGATCGGGTGCTCAGTGAGCGTTGCACACTCACTGACGTTACAATCCACTTGGCGTTGAGGCTCCCGGCGATAACTGTTAGCAGTGGCACTGTGGTGCGATGTGGGATTAACTTCGCTCCGGCGATAATGCTCTAGTGCCCCATTAGTGCCATCTGCTGGTGCTAATGGAAGGTGCTAAGTATCAATTTTCCCCCCTAGTTTTAACCATCTTAACCGTAACCCTGAATTATATCCTAATCGCCATTGATTGATTTTCATTTCAGTCTTCTTCAGACTTCCAACAACAACTTGCATTTACATAGCACCTTTTGTTTTCCAGACATTATAAGGTTAAATATTCCTGTTTGTCTACTGTCTCCTCAGTAACAAAAATCTTCAATGTGTTTATAATAATATTTTATTCAATTTTAGAAGGTAGCCATATAGAGATGAATAATTTGATTCAAGTACATTGAAGGTCAAGCATGATGAGTTTCCAGATTGTGAGTTTCTCTCAGTTCCTATTAGATGCAAATAAAATACAATTAAGCGAGAAAAGAAAGAAAGACTTGCATTTATATACCGCCATTTACGACCACCAGACGTCCCAAAGCGCTTTACAACCAATTAAGTATTTTTGGAGTGTATTCACTGTTGTAATGTAGAAAACGTGGCAGCTAATTTGCGCACAGCAAGCTCCCACAAACAGTAATGTGATAATGACCAGATAATCTGTTTTAGTGATGTTGGTTGAGGGATCAATATTGGACAGGACACCGGAGATAACTCCCCTGATCTTCTTCGAAATAGTGCCATGGGATCTCTTACATCCATCTGAGAGAGCAGACGGGGCCTCGGTTTAACATCTCATCCGAAAGACGGCACCTCCGATGGTGCAGCACTTCCTCAGCACTGCACTGGAGTGTCAGCCTAGATTTTTGTGCTCAAGTCTCTGGAGTGGGACTTGAACCCACAACCTTCTGACTTGGGAGCAAAGAGGTCATACAGAGTGCAAATATATGTTTGCGTGCATATGTATATGTGCGCGCATACATATGTGTGTGCTATTCTTAATTCATCATTCCACGTTCCCTCCACTTCTGCTTCTAATTATTTCTTCAATGATTCCATGGTTTTCATCTCCACCACACTTCCCAGAAGTCCATTCCAAATGTGAATCTCTCCCTGCATGAAGAAGAACTTCATGATATTAGTCCTAAAGCTACCTTGTACTAGTTTGAACTAGTGTCCCCATGTCCTACACCCACAGTTTGGAATTCCAGCACCATTTTGTTTAACTCATTATGTAATTTCTGGCCTGCCTCCTTCGATTGAGTTTCAGAAACCACAGTCAAGATAATAACTTAGAGCCAGGATAAAAGTGGGGTGAGAGATTTTCAGACGGGGAACCCAGAAACTCCGGCCAATGTGTCTGTTGTTATTGTACAGATAATCCTCAAGTTTACTCCTGATACTCTATTATATGGAATTGAAGTAAGGCTAAAGTTCTGCAGTTGACTGTGTCTACTTTGTCTCCCTTCCGAATAGGAGTACCACATTAATGTGTTCCCAACCTTTTGATACCTACTCACTGCCCATTGACTCTGTCATAATGAATGTCAATGCCTCATAAATCTGCATGCAAGGTTTTCTCAACAATCTGGAATAAATAGTATCTATCCCTGGGGAAATATTTGTTTTAACCCCTTTCAGTTTGCCTAGGGCAGCTATTTCATTTCTATCGAAGTCCTGAATTTTGATTTGGTACTTTTTTTAATGAATACTTTGAGGAAGAAATGCTTCAGAATATTTACTATCTTGTGCTCAGGCTCATTTTCAAGCCAATTTGAATCTTTTATTGCTCTCACCTCTTCTCGAACTGTCCTCTTGTTCTTATCATACTGAAATGTTTATAATGTTACATTTTTCCTCTTCAGTTATTTTCTCTATTCCCCCTTATCAACCTTTTTACATATTTCTGCAGGTTCCAAAATTCCTGTCAGTGAACCCATTCCCATTTTCCCCCAAGACTTCTACAGGTTGTTTTTTTTAATTTTACTTTTAATCTGGTTGTTATCTATTTACATAGAATTACATCAGCCCAACTGGTCCAAGCTGGTGTTTATGTTACACACAACAACAACTTGTATTTATATAACGTCTTTAACGTAGTAAAATGTCCCAAGGCGCTTCACAGCAGTATTTTAAGACAAAAAATTTGACACCGATGCACATAATGATAAATTAGGGCAGGTGACCAAAAGCTTCATCAAAGAGATAGGTTTTAAGGAGCGGCTTAAAGGATGAAAGAGAGGTCGAGAGGCGGAGAGGTTTAGGCAGGGAATTCCAGAGCTGAGGGTGTAGGCAACAGAAGCCTCAAGCCTCTTCCCATCCTTCCTCATCTAACCCTATCAGCATAACCTACTATTCCTTTCTCCCTCATGTGTTCATGTAGCTTCCCCTTCAATGCATTTCGGGTCATCCTTGTGTAGTCTGAGCTTGCTGATCTTAGGTATGTATTGTTCTGCATTCCAGCATTATTGATCAGCCAATTTTGATCAGGTATACCAACATCCCTGGTGCTGATTGTGTCAGCTCTGGCTCAGTACGTAGCAGCCTTGTCTCTGAGTTAGATAGGTTGTGGGTTCACAGTCCCACTCCAGAGACTTGAGCACAAAGATCTAGACTGACTCTACAGTGTAGTACTGAAGGAGTGCTGCACAGTCGTCTTTCAGGCTGCAGTTTCAGAGTCATGGGTGATTGACTTTGCATGCAGTCTCTTCATGAAGGCTTTGAAATGTAAGTAAATTGATTTAAGTTGCCTGTTGTTGAGATTTCACATGTTCAGCACCACAGATATGTTGAAGTTGACAATGGACACTGAAGGTCTCTTCATCCAGTTTGGCACTCTTGAAGAGGAGAGATATTATGAGGTGTACAACTTTGTTTTGCTGCAATACTCATTCATTCTGCTTTTCTTTAAATTGCGTTTGGTACTGGTTTCAGATTTGCAGGAGTTTATGCATTTTTATAATTTTTACTCAGCCTCTTCTTTTCCATAAGAGGTGCAATTTAATTTTCCCAAACCAGAGTTTTCAGGATGGGCATCCTACAGCAGATTCTTGTCTATTTGGTAGTTTTAGTGAAGAAGACCTGAGACAACATAAGGTGAAGGTGCATTAGTACCTGAGGCAGCCTCGCTACACCGCTCCTTACCTAGATTCCCATCTCTGCAGACCAAGGCTCACCTAGATATATCTGAGGAGATCTGTGTTTATCATCTGCACTTCACTGGAAGATGTCATGGAAATATGCTGTTTACTCAAACTAGACCTTCAACTAAATTTTAGGATAGGGTCAGTGTAGCCAGTGGCTGTCAAGATAGCCACATCCTTGAACACCTATGCTAATGGCTCCTTTCAAACCCCAGCAAGGGATATATGTCAACTTTCACAACCAGCAATGCATCAATGCATAAAGCAGATGACAGATGCCTTAATTGGCAGGCTAACTCCTTTATCAATTTACCCACAGAAAGAACCCAGCAGCATATAAAAGGACTGCACTTTTTCAAACCCTGAAGTGCAGGACATTATTGATGGCATGCATTCACCACAACTCCTTCATCTCCCCACCTCCCCCGCCCCTACTCTCAATGCCATAGCTTTAGCGAATGGAAAGGGAATCCACTGTATTAATGTGCAGCTGGCTTATGACCATAGGTACAGAATTGTGGAGGTGAATCCTTGCTGCTCTGCTAGCAGTTATGACTCCTTCATTTTACAGTAATAGTTATTTGGACAGCTGATATCTTTGGAGACAACCATGAACAAGAGGTGAAAAGGCATATAATGAGGTTTTCACAGCCACCAGATCCATAGAATCATAGAATCATACAATGGTTACAGTATAGAAGGAGGCTATTCCACCCATCAAGCCCGTGCCGGCCCTCTGCAAGAGCACTTCAGCTAGTCCCACACCCCTGTCCTTTCCCCATAGCCCTGAAAATGTCTTTCCTTCAGGTACTCAAACAACTCCCTTTTGAAAACCATGATTGAATCTGCCTCCACCATCCTTTCAGGCAGTGCATTCCAGATCCTAACCACTCGCTGCGTAAAAAAGTTTTTTCTTACGTCGCCTTTGGTTCTTTTGCCAATCACCTTAAATCTGTGTCCTCTGGCTCTTGACCCTTCTGCCAATGGGAACAGTTTCACTCTATCTACCCTGTCCAGACCCCTCATGATTTAGAACACCTCTATCAAATCTCCTCACAATCTTCTCTGCTCCAAGGAGAACAACCCCAGGGGGAGGGCGAACAGTCAGAGGTTGTGGTTCATATTGGTGCCAACGACATGGGTAGAAAGAGGGCTGAGGTCCTGCAACAAAAATTTAGGGAGCTAGGTAGCAGATTAAAAAGCAGGACCTCAAAGGTTGTAATCTCTGGATTACTCCCAGTGCCACATGCTAGTGAGTATAGGAATAGGAGGATAAAGCAGATGAATGTGTGGCTAAAGAGTATGGCAAGGCTCGATGGCATTTATTTTAATGCAAGGAATCTTGCGAGTAAGGCAGGTGAATTGAAGGTGTTGATGAACACATGGGAGTATGATATTGTTGCTATCACAGAGACATGGTTGAGGGCGGGGCAGCTCAATATTCTGGGGTATAGAATCTTCAGGCGAGACAGAGGGGGGTGTAAAAGAGGAGGGGGTGTCGCAATATTAAACAAGGAGTCAATTACTGCTGTAAGGAGGGATGATATCTTAGCAGGTTCCTCTAATTAGACCATATGGGTGGAACTTTAAAACAAAAAGGGGGCAAGCACTTTGCTGGGAGTGTACTATAGGCCCCCAAACAGTCAAGGGGAGATAGAGGAACAGATATGTAGGCAAATCTCAGAGAAGTGTAGAAATAATAGGGTAATAATAGTGTGGGATTTCAACTTCCCCAATATTAACTGGGATAGTCAGAGTGTGAAAGGATTAGAGGGTGCGGAAATCTTAAAGTGCATCCAGGAGAGCTTTTTGAGCCAGCATGTTGGAAGTCCTACATGAGCTGGGGTGGTACTGGACCTAATTCTAGGGAACGTAGCTGGGCAAGTGGTAGAAGAGTCAGTAGGAGAGCATTTTGCTGACAGTGACCAAAATTTGGTGAGATTTAAGGTAGTCATGGAAAAGGACAAAGATGGACTGGAAATAAATGTTCTAAATTGGGGGAAGGCTGATTTTAATATGATAAGGCAGGATCTGGCCAAAGTGGGCTGGGATCAGCTACTTGTAGGAAAATCCACATCAGAGCAGTGGGAGTCTTTCAGAAAGGGAATAGAGAAAGTACAACGCCAACAAGTTCCCGTAAAGGTCAAGGGTGGGAACAACAAACCCAGGGAACCCTGGATGTCAAGGGATATACAAGAATGGGTTAGGAGAAAAAGGGAAGTTTTTGGCAGATACAAAGGACTAAAAACAGTGGAATCCCTAGAGGAGTAAAGAAAGTGCAGGGGGGTACTTAAAAAAGAAATTAGGAGAGCGAAGAGGGGGCATGAAAAAACATTGGCGGGCAAAATAAAGGAAAATCCCAAGGTGTTTTATAAGTATATTAAGGGCAAGAGGATAACCAGGGAAAGAGTAGGGCCCATTAGGGATCAAAGTGGCAATCTGTGTGTAGAGCCAGAAGATGTAGGTGAGGTTTTAAATGAATATTTTGCATTTGTGTTCACTATGGAGAAGGACGATGTAGGCATAGAAATCAGGCAGGGGAATTGTGATATACTTGAACAAATTAGTATTGCGAGGGAGAAGGTACTAGCGGTTTTAGCGGGCTTAAAAGTGGATAAAATCCCAGGCCCTGATGGGATGTATCCCAGGCTGCTGGGTGAGGCAAGGGAAGAGATTGCAGGGGATCTGACACAAATTTTCAGAACCTCTCTGGTCACAGGGGAGGTGCCAGAGGACTGGAGAACAGCTAACGTAGTACCATTATTCAAGAAGGGTAATAGGGATAAACCAGGGAATTGCAGGCCAGTTAGCCTAACATCAGTGGTAGGGAAATTATTGGAAAAATTTCTGAGCGACAGAATTAGCCTCCACTTGGAGAGGCAAGCATTGATCAGGGATAGTCAGCATGGCTTTGTCAGGGGGAGATCATGTCTGACCAATTTGATTGAATTTTTCAAGGGTGTGACTAGGTGTGTGGATGAGGGTAGTGCAGTTGATGTAGTCTACATGGACTTCAGTAAGGCTTTTGACAAAGTTCCGCATGGGAGACTGGTCAAGAAGGTAAGAGCCCATGGGATCCAGGGCAATTTGGCACACTGGTTCCAAAATTGGCTTTGTGGAAGGAGGCAGAGGGTGATGGTCGAAGGTTGTTTTTGTGACTGGAAGCCTGTGTCCAATGGTGTACCACAGGGACCGATGCTGGGTCCTTTGCTGTTTGTAGTGTACATTAATGATTTAGATATGAATGTAGGAGGTATGATCAGTAAGTTCGCAGATGACACGAAAATAGGTGGAGTGGTAAATAGCGAGGAGGGAAGCCTCAGGCTACAGGACGATATAGACGGGATGGTTAGATGGGCAGAACAGTGGTAAATGGAATTGAGCCCTGAAAATGTGAGGTGATGCAGTTTGGGAGGACTAAGAAGACAAGGGAATATACAATGAATGGTAGGACCCTCGGAAGCACAGAAGATCAGAGGGACCTTGGTGTGCATGTACATAGATCCCTGAAGGCAGTAGGACAGGTAGATAAGGTGGTTAAAAAGGCATATGTGAAACTTGCCTTCATTAGCCGAGGCATAAAATATAAGAGCAAGGAGGTTATGATGGAGCTGTACAAAACGCTAGTTTGGTCACAGCTGGAATACTGTGTCCAGTTCTGGTCGCCAAACTATAGGAGGGATGTGATTGCATTGGAGAAGGTGCAGAGGAGTTTCACCAGGATGTTACCAAGGCAGGAGCGCTTCAGCTATGAAGAGAGACTGGACAGGCTAGGGTTGTTTTCCTTAGAGCAGAGAAGGCTGAGGGGGGACCTGATTGCGAGTCATCAAAAAGTGCTGTGAGTTTGGGTAAGTGTGAGAGTTCTTTAATTGTTATTTCTCTTTAAATCATTCTTGATAAGATTACTTAAGCAGTTTAAGTAAAGGGGAAAAGTTAAATATTTGGGATTCTGTTGGTTAAGAAGAGTAAAACAAGGTTACACTGCAGTAGGAGTAAATTGGCACAGCAGGCAGTGGAAACCAGTTGTCTAACCAATCAGCAGAGGTGACTCATTTGGCTGTAAACAAACAAACAGTATAAAAAGACCAGTCCTAGTGCGAGCAAGCACTGAGTGCGAGTCATCAAAGAGTGCTGTGAGTTTGGGTAAATGTGAGAGTTCTTTAATTGTTATTTCTCTATAAATCATTCTTGATAAGATTACTTAAGCAGTTTAATAAAGGGGAACAGTTAAATATTTGGGATTCTGTTGGTTTAAGAAGAGTAAAACAAGGTTACACTGCAGTAGGAGTAAATTGGCACAGCAGGCAGTGGAAACCAGTTTTCTAACCAATCAGCAGGGGTAACTCATTTGGCTGTAAAGAAACAAACAGTATAAGAAGACCAGTCCTAGTGCGAGCAAGCACTGAGTGCGAGTCATCAAAGAGTGCTGTGAGTTTGGGTAAGTGTGAGTGTTCTTTAATTGTTATTTCTCTTTAAATCATTCTTGATAAGATTACTTAAGCAGTTTAAGTAAAGGGGAAAAGTTAAATATTTGGGTTTCTGTTGGTTTAAGGAGAGTAAAACAAGGTTACACTGCAGTAGGAGTAAATTGGCACAGCAGGCAGTGGAAACCAGTTTTCTAACCAATCAGCAGGGGTGACTCATTTGGCTGTAAACAAACAAACAGTATAAAAAGACCAGTCGCAGTGCGAGCAAGCACTGAGTGTGAGTCATCAAAGAGTGCTGTGAGTTTGGGTAAGTGTGAGAGTTCTTTAATTGTTATTTCTCTTTAAATCATTCTTGATAAGATTACTTAAGCAGTTTCAGTAAAGGGGAAAAGTTAAATATTTGGGATTCTGTTGGTTTAAGAAGAGCAAAACAAGGTTACACTGCAGTAGGAGTAAATTGGCACAGCAGGCAGTGGAAACCAGTTTTCTAACCAATCAGCAGGGGTGACTCATTTGGCTGTAAACAAACAAACAATATAAAAAGACCAGTCCTAGTGCGAGTGCGAGTCATCAAAGAGTGCTGTGAGTTTGGGTAAGTGTGAGTTAGGGTAAGTGGGGTGTTAGGTGCTCTTTTCAAATTTTAACTCTGTGGGTTGTAGTTAATAAGGCCTTTCTGGTGCAGAGTGACTGTTGGTAAACCATTTAACCGGTGTAACTAGAGGGTTTGATTTAATTTAAATCCAATTAATTAAAGGGGATACTAGCATCTAAAATTGGGCAGAGGGTGTCCATAACTAACAATAAAAAATTTAATTAATTACATAGAATGGACCAGGTGATGTGTTACTGTTGTGAGATGTGGGAGCCGGTGAACCCCATTGAGGCTCATGGTGATTACATCTGTGACAATGTCTGCTGCTACATGAACTCCAGCTCCATGTTGATGAGCTGGAGTCTGAGCTTCAGACACTGCGACACAGCAGGGAGGGGGAGAAGTACCTGGACTCTGTGTATCAGGAGGTGGTCACACCTATAAAGTTAAGTAATTCAGATGTAGCCCATGGTCAGGGACAGGAGGGTGTGACAACGAGTGAGGCAGGTACGGGGATCGAGGAGGTAGAGCTTGAGGAGCTGCAGCCCTTGCTATTGTCCAACAGGTTTGAGGTTCTTACTCCCTGTGGGGACAGGAGCAGGGACTGCAGGGAGGATGAGCAACCTGGCCAAAGCACCGTGGAACAGGGGGCCATTCAAGAGGGGGGAGTAAATAGAAATGTTGTAGTGGTAGGGTATAGTATTATTAGGGGGATAGATAGAGTTCTCTGCAGCCGAGAGCGAGAGTCCTGAAGGCTGTGTTGCCTACCCGGTGCCAGGGTTAAGGACATCTCCTCTGGGCTGGAAAGAAACTTGCAGTGGGAGGGGGTGGATCCAGTTGTCGTGGTCCATGTTGGTACAAATGACGTAGATAGGACTAGGAAGCCGGTTCTGCTGAAGGAGTATGAGCAGCTAGGGGTCAAATTAAAAAACAAAACCTCAAGGGTAATGATTATTACCTGAGCCACGAGTGAATTTGGCTAGGACAAATAAAATTAGAGAGTTAAATGCGTGGCTCAAAGACTGGTGTGGGAGAAATGGGTTTTGCTTCCTGGGACACTGGCACCAGTACTGGTGGCAGGAGGGAGCTGTTCCATTGGGACGGGCTTCACTTGGCCAGTGCTGGGACTGGAGTCCTGGCAGATCATATAATTAGGGCTGTAGAGAGGTCTTTAAACTAACTAGTGGGGGGAAGGTTCCTAGAGAGCAAATAATAAAAATGACAACAGAGAAGGTCATAGACTTAGGTAGCAGTGGGGAAATTAAAAACCAGAGCGTGTCAGGAAGGGGCAGAAGGCATGGAGTAAAAGGTAAAGTAATACGAAGGGCAAAAGCAGGAACAAAGTGTCACAAAACATATTTGAAAGTTCTCTATCTGAATGCACGTAGCATTTCATAACAAAATAGACGAGTTAATGGCACAAATAATTACATATGGGTATGATCTTGTGGCCATTACAGAAACATGGATGCAGGGTGACAATGCCTGGGAATTAAACATACCAGGTTATTTAACGATCAGGAAGGACAGGCAGGAAGGAAGGGGAGGTGGGGAGGCTATGTTAATAAAGGAAGGAATCACTGTAATACAGAGAAATGATATTGGTTCAAAAGATCAGTATAATGAAACAGTTTGGGTGGAGGTAAGGAATAATAAGGGGAAAAAAACACTAGTGGGCGTAGGCTATAGGCCTCCGAACAGTCGCAACTCTGTTGGATGGAGTGTCAATCAGGAAATAGTTGAGGCTTGTAGTAAGGGAACATCTATAATTATGGGGGATTTTAACTATCATATTAATTGGACAAATCAAATTGGACAGGGCTGCCTTGAGGATGAGCTCATTGAGTGTATTAGGGATGGGTTTCTTGAGCAGTATGTAACTGAACCGACCAGGGGGCAAGCAACGTTAGATCTGGTCCTGTGTAATGAGACAGGATTAATTAAAAATGTCCTAGTAAAGGATCCCCTTGGAATGAGTGACCATAACATGGTTGAATTCCATGTTCAATTAGAGGGTGAGAAGGTTGGATCTCAAACAAGCGTGCTAAGCTTGAATAAAGGAGACTATGAAGGTATGAGAGCGGAATTGGGTTGAGTGGATTGGGAAAATAGATTAAAGGGTAAGACGATACATGATCAGTGGTGTACATTTAAGGAGTTATATTACAACTTCCAAAAAATATATATTCCACTGAGAAGAAAAGGGTGTAAAAGAAAAGACAGCCATCCGTGGCTAAGTATAGAAATTAAGGATAGTGTTTGACTAAAAACAAGGGCATATAAGGTAGCCAAATCTAGTGGGAGGATAGAGCATTGTGAAAACTTTAAAAGACAGCAAAAAATAACAAAAAGATTGATTAAGAAAGGGAAGATAGATTATGAAAGTAAATTAGCAAAAAATATAAAAACAGATAGTAAGAGTTTTTATAGTTATATAAAAAGAAAAAGGGTGGCTAAAGTAAATGTTGGTCCCTTAGAGGATGAGACCAGGAAATTAATGGTGGGAAATATGGAGATGGCAAAAACACTGAATGAATATTTTGTATCAGTCTTTACAGTAGAGGACACTAAGAATATCCCAACACTGGACAAACAGGGGGCTATAGGGGGGGAGGAGCTAAACACGATCAAAATCACTAAGGAAGTGGTACTCGGTAATATAATGGGACTCAAGGCGAATAAATCACCTGGACCGGATGGCTTGCATACGAGGGTCTTGAGGGAAGTGGCGGTAGGGATTGTGGATGCATTGGTAATAACTTTCCAAAACTCCCTGGACTCAGCAAAGGTCCCGGCAGACTGGAAAACTGCTAATGTAACACCCTTATTTAAAAAGGGCAGTAGACAGAAGGCTGGAAACTATAGACCGGTTAGCCTAACATCTGTGGTAGGTAAAATTTTGGAGTCCATTATTAAGGAGACAGTAACAGGACATTTGGATAATCATAATTTAATAGGACAAAGTCAGCATGGTTTTATGAAGGGGAAGTCATGTTTGACAAATTTGCTGGAGTTCTTTGAGGAAGTAACATATAGGGTGGATAAAGGGGAACCAGTGGACGTAGTGTATTTAGACTTCCAAAAGGCATTTGACAAGGTGCCACACAAAAGATTATTGCTTAAGATAAAAAATCACGGGATTGGGGGTAATATTCTGGCATGGATAGAGGATTGGCTATCTAACAGAAGGCAGAGAGTTGGGATAAATGGTTCATTCTCAGACTGGCAATCAGTAACTAGTGGTGTTCCGCAGGGGTCAGTGCTGGGTCCCCAACTCTTTACAATCTATATTAATGATTTGGAGGAGGGGACCGAGTGTAACATATCAAAGTTTGCAGATGATACTAAGATGGGAGGGAAATAGTGAGTGAGGAGGACATAAAAAACCTGCAAGAGGACATAGACAGGTTAAGTAAGTGGGCAGAGATTTGGCAGATAGAATACAATACTGGAAAGTGTGAGGTTATGCACTTTGGCAGGAAAAATCGTAGAGCAAGTTATTATCTTAATGGCAAGAAACTTGAAAGTACTGAAGTACAAAGGGATCTGGGGGTCCTGGTGCACGAAACTCAAAAGGTTAGTATGCAGGTGCAGCAAGTGATTAAGAAGGCCAATGGAATGTTGGCTTTCATTGCTAATGGGATAGAATATAAAAATAGTGAGGTATTGCTTCAGTTGTACAAGGTATTGGTGAGACTGCACCTGGAATACTGCATACAGTTTTGGTGTCCAGACTTAAGAAAAGACATACTTGCTCTCGAGTCAGTACAAATAAGGTTCACTCGGTTAATCCCGGGGATGAGGGGATGGACATATGAGGAGAGGTTGAGTAGATTGGGACTCTACTCATTGGAGTTCAGAAGAATGAGAGGCAATCTTATTGAAACATATAAGATTGTGAAGGGGTTGGATCGGGTGGATGCGGGGAGGATGTTCCCGATGATGGGTTGATGGGTGAAACTAGAACTAGGGGGCATAGTCTTAGAATAAGTGGCTGCTCTTTCAAAACTGAGATGAGGAGGAACTACTTCACTCAGAGGGTGGTAGGTCCATGGAATATGCTGCCCCAAAAAGCTGTAGAAGCTACATCATTACATAAATTTAAAACAGAAATAGACAGTTTCCTAGAAGTAAAGGGAATTAAGGGTTACGGGGAGCGGGCAGGAATTTGGACATGAGTCTAGGTTCGGATTGGACATGGCCCTGTGGGTAGCGGAGTGGGCCCAGGGGCCGTGTAGCCTGATCCTGCTCCTATTTTGTGTGTCTAATTCTGTTAGATTCAGGAGATGGTGCTGTGATAGTAGATTGGCGGTTAGGATCAGATCAGCCATGATCTTATTGAATGGTGGAGCAGGCTCAAGGGGCCGATTGGCCTACTCCTGCTCCTATTTCTTATGTTCTTATGTTCTTATGATTGTAGTGTCAAAATTATGAGGCTCATAGATAGGGTAGATAGAAAGTAACTTTTGCCCTTAGTAGAGGGGTCAATAACTAGGGGGTATAGATTCAAGGTAAGGGGCAGGAGGTTTAGAGGGGATTTGAGGAAAAACCTTTTCACCCAGAGGGTTGTTGGAACCTGGAACTCACTGCCTGAAAGGGTGGTAGAGGCATTCAAGAAGCATTCAGATGAGCACTTGAAACACCATAGCATACAAGGCTACGGACCAAGTGCTGGAGAATGGGATTAGAATAGACAGGGATTGATGGTCAGCGTGGACACGATGGGCCGAAGGTATGACTCTATAACTCTATGACTCAGCTTCTCCAGTCTATCAATGTAACTGAAGTCCCTCATACATGGAGTCATTCTCATAAATCTTTTATGCACCCTCTCTAAGGCCTTCAGATCCTTCCTAAAGTGCAGTGCCCAGAATTGGACATAGTACTCCAGTTGGGGCTGAACCAGTGTTTTATACAGGTTCATCATCATTTTTACGTTTTTGTACTCTATACCGCTATTCATGAAACCCAGGATCCTATAAGCTATGTTAGCTGCTTTTTCAACCTGCCCTGCCACCTTCAAAGATTTGTGCACACATACCCGCAGGTCTCTCTGTTATGCACCCTCTTTAGGATTGTACCATTTAGTTTATATTGCCTCTTCTAATTCTTTCTACCAAAATGTATCACTTCACATTTCACTGCATTAAATGTCATTTGCCATGTGTCTGCCCATTTCATCAGCCTGTCTATATCATCCTGAAGTCTATCACTCACCTCCTCACTGTTCACTGTACTTCCAAGTTTTGTGTCATCTGCAAATTTTGAAATTGTGCCCTGTACACCCAAGTCCAAGTCATTAATATATATCAAGAAAAGCAGTGGTCCTAGTACTGACCCTTGGGGAACACCACTGTATACCTTCCTCCAGTCCGAAAAACAACCGTTCACCACTACTCTTTGTTTCCTATCACTTAGCCAATTCCATATCCATTCCATCCCTTTTACTCCATGGGCTTCAACTTTGTTGGCATGCCTAATATGTGGTAATTTGTCGAACAACTTTTGGAAATCCATGTGCACCACATCAACCGTATTGCCCTCATCAACCTTCGCTGTTACCTCATCAAACAACTCGATCAAGTTAGTTAAACACGATTTGCCTTTAACAAATCCATGCTGGCTTTCCTTAATTAATCCACATTTGTCCAAGTGACTGTTAACTTTATCTGTGATTGCTGTTTCTAAAAGCTTCCCCACTATCGAGGTCAAACTGATTGGCCTGTAGTTGCTGGGTTTATTCTTACATCCTTTTTTGAACAATGGTGTAACGTTTGCAACTCTGCAGTCCTCTGGCACCTCCCCCATACCTAAGGCGGATTGGAATATAATGGCCAGTACCTCTGCGATTTCCTCCCTCGATTCCCTCAGCATCCTAGAATGCATCCCATCCACTCCTGGTGACTTATCTACTTTAAGTACAGCCAGTCTTTCTAATACCTCCTCTTTATCAATTTTTAACCTATCAAGTATCTCCACTACATCCTCCTTTACTATGTCAATGGCAGCATCCTCTTCCTTGGTGAAGACAGATGCAAATACTCATTTAGTACCTCAGCCATACCCTCTGCCTCCATGCATAGGTCTCCTTTTTGGTCCCTAATCGGCCACACTCCTCCTCTTACTACCCTTTTATTATTTATGTGCCTATAGAAGACTTTTGGATTACCTTTTAAATTGGCTGCTATTCTATTCTCATACCCTCTTTTTGCCCCTCTTAATTTATTTTCACTTCTCCTCTGATCTTTCTATATATAGCCTGATTCTCAGATATATTTGCAACCTGACACCTGTCATACACGCTCCTTTTCTACTTCATTGTATTCTCTATCTCTTTCTTCATCCAGGGAGCCCTGACTTTAGTTGCCCTGCCTTTCCCCCAGTGGGAATGTACCTCAACTGTACCTGAACTATTTCCTCTTTAAAGCAGCCCATTGTTCCATTACAGTTTTGCTTCCCAATCTTTGATTCCAGTTTACACGGGCCAGATCTGTTCTCATCCCACTGAAATTGGCCTTCCCCCAGTTAAACATTTTTACTCTAGATTGCTCCCTGCCCTTTTCCATAGCTAATGTAAACCTTATGATACTATGATCACTGTTCCCTAAATGTTTGCTGACTGACACTTGCTCAACTTGACCTACCTCATTCCCCAGAACTAGATCCAGCAATGCCTCCTCCCTCATCGGGCCGGAAACATAATGATCAAGAAAGTTCTCCTGAACGCACTTCAGAAATTCTTCCCCTTCTCTGCCCTAGTATGATCCCAGTCTATATTAGGATAGTTGAAGTCCCCCATTATTACTACTCCATATTTCTTGCACCTCTCTGTAATTCCTCTGCAATTTTGCTCCTCCATATCTTTCCCACTATTTGATGGTCTATAGAATACACCTAGTAGAGTAATGGCACCTCTATTATTTCTTAACACTAGACATATAGATTTTGTCCTTGACCCCTCCAGGACATCCTTCCTCTCCAGCACTGTAACATTCTCCTTGACCAATACTGCCACACCACCTCCCATCTTTCCTTCCCTATCTTTCCCGAACACCTTATATCCAGGAATATCTAATACCCAATCCTGCCCTTTTTTGAGCCAGGTCTCCGTTATTGCCACAACATCATATTCCCATGTGGCTATTTGTGCCTGCAGCTCATCTTACTATTTCTTGCTTTAGTACTCTCTACCTCTCCCAAACATTTGAGAACTTTATTTCCCCTTGCTAATGTTACATCCTGGTGCCCATTCCCCTGCCAAATTAGTTTAAACCCACCCCAACAGCTCCCACAAACCTCTCCGCGAGGATATTGGTTCCGGCCCTGTTGAGGTGCCACCCGTCCGGTCTGTACAGGTCCCACCTCCCCCAGAGCCGGTCTCAATGTCCCAGGAATCTAAAGCCCTCCCTCCTGCGCCTTCTCTCCAGCCACGCATTCATCTGCTCTATCCTCCTATTTCTATACTCACTAGCATGTGGTACCTGGAGTAATTGTGAGATTACTACCTTTGAGATCCTGTTTTTCAATCTCTTTCCTAGCTCCCTGAAATCTGCCTGCAGGACCTCATCCCTCTTTCTACCTATGTTGTTAATACCGATATGGACCACGACCTCTGGCTGCTCGCCCTATTGCCTCAGAATGTTCTGCAGCCGCTTGGTGACCATAGAAACATGGAAAACAACACATAGAAAAATAGGAGCAGGAGTAGGCCATTCAGCCCTTCGAGCGTACTCCGCCATTCAATATGATCATGGCTGATCCTCTATCTCAGTGGTTGAACTAACCACTAACCTCTATGTTTCTATGTTTCTATGTTGAGGAGGACAAGGAGGGATAATGCACCACATTCACAGTAAACAGTCACACACAATGCCCTTCATAACTTTGGTTAGGGCCCTTTCAGTGCTACGAGAAGGGCAGAAGCTGAACTGGAGGGATTTGAGCAGAGAGTTACAGTAGAGACGAAGCACAGAACTAGGAGGCAATGGCCCAGTAATTCGGGTCCCAATGCCTGAGTAAGCACCGTGTACTCACGCGTAGGCCCGATGGAAGCACCGGTTTTGAGCATGCACAGCGCATGCGCGGAAATCTGGCATTTCTTTTCCTCTGAAGGTGGAACGCGTGCGCGCAGGAGTCTGCGCGTGCGCGCTGAAATTCCTTTTTTTTTACAGGGTTGTCCGTGCGATAAGGCCTCCAGTTTTTACGCGATAAAAAAGCAGATGTAAGTACTTAGTTTTAAAAGGTAAGTGGTCTATTAATTAAAGTTAGAATCTTTTTTCCACAGGTTTATTATTTTTAAAGACTTTACAGTATGGTAAGTGTATTTTTAGACCTGATTTTTTTTTAAATTATTTTTTTCAAAAATTTGAATAATTGTTTAAATTCGTTTTTTACAGTTATTAATAGTTCATTTAATTAGTGGGATGTTTTTTTAACTTTTATTTGATGTTTAAGTACTGTTTTGGGTGCCCGGAGTTTTCATGAGTTTGACAGTTCTTACTATCGAACTCATGAATGAACTTTTGCAACCTCCGATTGGTTGCCCAGTGCTCACGTGATCCCAGCCGGCTCATCGAACTAACTACGCCGCTGGATCACGCAAGCACAGCGCGCTGGGAGCTGAACCGGGCCACTGACAGGAAATCCACGCAGGGCCAGGCTTGAACTGTCGGCGCGCTATGTAAGTGTAGGTCAGGGGCTTGCACCCGCGGGAAGCCCCCGACACCAATTTCTGGGCCAATAGCACAATCAAGGACCCTTGGAATGAAAGGGAGGTTGGACATGGGCAGCAGTTGGCCAAGATAAAAGATACAAGAGTGAGTTTTTGGAGAAGTAGGTAATTATGGTGGTTTTGATGGGGTGGGATGGTGCCTGAAGGCAAAGGAACCATTTACAATGTTAGCGAATTCTTCATGTTTGATGTTAGAGTCATAGAGTCATAGAGTTATACAGCACGGATAGAGGCCCTTCGGCCCATCGTGTCCGCGCCGGCCATCACGCTCTGTCTAATCTAATCCCATATTCCAGCATTTGGTCCGTAGCCTTGTATGCTATGGCATTTCAAGTGCTCATCCAAATGCGTCTTGAATGTTGTGAGGGTTCCAGCCTCCACAACCCTTCCGGGCAGTGAGTTCCAGACTCCAACCACCCTCTGGGTGAAAAAGTTCTTTCTCAAATCCCCTCTAAACCTCCCGCCCTTAACCTTGAACCTGTGCCCCCTAGTTATTGACCCTTCTACTAAGGGAAAAAGCTCCTCAGCATCCATCCTATCTATGCCCCTCATAATTTTGTACACCTCAATCATGTCCCCCTCAGCCTCCTCTGCTCCAAGGAAAACAAACCCACTCTGCCCAGTCTCTCTTCATAGCTGAAGCGTTCCAGCCCTGGTAGCATCCTGGTGAATCTCCTCTGCACCCTCTCCAAAGCTATCACATCCTTCCTGTAGTGTGGCGACCAGAACTGCACACAGTATTCCAGCTGTGGCCTAACCAGTGTTTTATACAGCTCCATCATAACCTCCTTGCTCTTATATTCTATGCCTCGGCTAATGAAGGCAAGTATCCCATATGCCTTTTTTACCATCTTATCCACCTGTTCCGCCGCCTTCAGGGATCTGTGTACTTGCACACCCAGATCCCTCTGACCCTCCGTCTTGCCTAGGGTCTTACCATTCATTGTGTATTCCCCTGCCTTGTTAGTCCCCACAAAGTGCATCACCTCGCACTTTTCCGGGTTAAATTCCATTTGCCACTGTTCCGCCCATCTGACCAACCCATCGATATCGTCCTGCAGACTGAGACTACCCTCCTCGCTATTTACCACCCTACCAATTTTTGTATCATCCGCGAACTTACTGATCATACCTTTTACATTCATATCCAAGTCATTAATATAGACCACAAACAGCAAGGGACCCAGCACTGATCCCTGTGGTACCCCACTGGCCACAGGCTTCCAGTCACAAAAACAACCTTCAACCATCACCCTCTGCCTTCTGCCACTAAGCCAGTTTTGTATCCAACGTGCCAAGGCACCCTGGATTCCATGGGCTCTTACCTTCTTGACCAGTCTCCTGTGCGGGACTTTATCGAAGGCCTTACTGAAATCCATGTATACCACATCCACTGCGTTACCCTCATCCACACACCTAGTCACCCCCTCAAAAAATTCAATCAAATTAGTCAGACATGATCTTCCCTTGACAAAGCCATGTTGACTATCCCTGATTAATCCTTGCCTCTCCAAGTGGAGACTGATTTTGTCCCTCAGAATTTTTTCCAATAATTTTCCCACCACTGATGTTAGGCTCACTGGCCTGTAGTTCCCCGGTTTTTCCCTACTCCCCTTCTTGAATAATGGAACTACATTAGCGGTTCTCCAGTCCTCTGGCACATCCCCTGTGGCCAGAGAGGTTCTGAATATGTGTGTTAGAGCCCCCGCAATCTCTTCCTTTGCCTCACACAGCAGCCTGGGATACATTTCGTCCGGGCCTGGGGATTTATCCATTTTTAGGCCTGCTAAAACCGCCAATACCTCCTCCCTCTCGATGTTAATGTGTTCGAGCATATCACAGTCCCCCCGCCCTATTTCTATGTCTACATCGTCCCTCTCCATAGTGAAAACAGATGCAAAAAATTCATTTAGAACCCCTCCTACGTCTTCCGGCTCCACACACAGATTGCCACTTTTGTCCCTAATGGGCCCTATTTTTTCCCTAGTTATCCTTTTACCCTTAATATACTTATAAAACATCTTAGGATTTTCCTTTATTTTGCTCGCCAGTGTTATTTCATGGCCCCTCCTTGATCTCATAATTTCTTTTTTAAGTATCCCCCTGCACTTTTTGTACTCCTCTAGGGCTTCCTCTGTCTTTAGCCTTTTGTATCTGCCAAAAGCCCTCCTTTTTTTTCTAATCCATTCTCGTATGTCCCCTGACATCCACGGTTCCCTGTGGTTTTTGGAACCACCCTTGACCTTTACGGGAACATGTTGCCATTGTATGACCTCAATCTCCCTTCTGAAAGCCTCCCATTGCTCCGATGCAGATTTTCCTACCAGTAGCTGATCCCAGTCCATTTTGGCCAGATCCTGCCTTATCCTATTAAAATTGGCCTTCCCCCAATTTAGAACCTTTATTTCCGGCCCATCCCTGTCCTTTTCCATGACCACCTTAAATCTCACCATATTATGGTCACTGTCACCAAAGTGCTCACCTACTAGCACTTCTTCCACTCGGCCGGCCACATTCCCTAGAATTAGGTCCAGTACCGCCCCCTCTCTTGTAGGACCTTCTACATGCTGGCTCAAAAAGCTCTCCTGGATGCACTTTACGAATTCTACACCCTCTGTTACTTGTACAATTTCGCAGCAGCTTGAGTTTACGTTTAATTCTCTTCTTCGACCACTGCAACTTGTTTAGACACAATACAAATAGCCCATTTTCCAATGAATTGGAGCAAAGAGGATCTCCATTGGCAAAAATTCAAATTCTGATCACCTTCTAAGCTGAATTTTATCTTTGAAATAATTAAAACCGTAAATCAATTCTCCCCATCGTGTAATTAGTTGTAGCTTTTTTCAGCCTGATTCAGCTTAATGGTAAGTCAGCTCCAATGCTTTGCTTCTAAGCGCCTTAACCGACATTCCAGGAATTCACAAACGCAGCATAAGTATATTGCCATAGATTCTCCTGAAGAAATTAATTGTACAGGTTAGGTTTTTCCCAACATCTTACTTGCATCCATGGCTGGACTGTAATTTCTATAAGCCAGCTGTGTTACTTATGAACAAAATCCTTTACCTCCATTCTCTGCCTTACATGAATTAGTGCAGCTAAGGTTTAATACCACAAAACTGCTGTCTCTTTTTTTACTGGAGAATGCATGGGATGGTCACCAAGAATGAACCAATCTGATAGCTGAAAAGAAAGATACAGATTCCTGCATTTTTCTATTCAAATTCTTGGCAACAGAGGGTAGATTTTCAACTTCACAGTTTGATTTTCAGGCAGGTTCTATAATGGGGTGGGGGTTTGATGAAAGGTCATCAGCCTGAAACATATGGGCTGGATTTTTAGGAACCTCAGCGGCTCCGTGGCGGGCAATGTCGGTGGCGGGTCCCGACCCCGCTGCTGGCTCCATCCCGCTCTTCGAAATGAATTTCCCTTGATGAAGCTTGTTAAGCCCTGCCCAGCACGTTTCCTGGCCAATTAGTGGAAGCAGGTCTGGTGGTGTCATTTGCCGATTTCCTTAAAGTGACCATGGCCAACTTTCTTTTGACAGTTGTGCTATCAATGTTCTACAGCACTGCGGTACTGCAAAAACTGACAATCTCTGCACAGAGGCGCAGGGCTGCACCCAGGCGCCCTCATGACACCCTCCATATGGAGGGAGTTACAGCACGCAGGGAGGTCCTCTTCCCTTCCCATGGGCGGAAGCGACCTCCCCAGGAGATCAACACAGCCTGGTTGCACAATGCAGAGGAGGGCACAAGCAGGGATGTGGTCAGGAGGACCTGGGTGCAGTGCCACAAATGTTTCAATGATCTTATTAGATCACAAAATGTTCGTACAAAGCTACACTCAACCTCATCCTGCTGTGCCTCTCATCACATCCCCATCACTCTGCCTTCACTACGCTACTCCTGCACATCCTTACACCAACTTACCTTGCACCTCCAGCCATCCCTCTCTATCTACATTATCAACCCCCATCTCACTAGCCACTCCTCACACTCACGTTCATCCTAGTGCAATCATACCAACAACAGGCAAGGGTAGGCACTTGGGTGCTTTATGCAATGTTCATGTAAAGTTTCTGTTAATGTGGTGTCAAACCTTGAAACCTTTATTTTCAACACTTTTCATTCTTGGACAGATTTGTGTGAACCTTTGGAAGTGGCTTAGTAAGTTGCAGTGAATGGTGAGACATAACGGTACCCCCTGCAATGATGATGAGTGTGAAAGGAATGGCTTGGGCATTGTCGGGATATCTTATGGTGTTGGTGTGGGATGGTGCCAACCTGGCGCATCATGTGGCAGCCAGGGTGTACAGCGTTAAGTGAAGTAAATCTGGCCATGGTGAGACCATCCCTGGTGTCCCGGGCAGAAATGTGGTCTGGTGCTGATGCCTTCTGTATTGTGCAGCATCAGTTGATTGCGGAGAAGTTTGGTGTTGTTGGTGCTGCTGGTGTGCCTGGTGCTGCTGGTGTTGGGGCTGATTGTGGTGGGATTCTGAAGACCAAGGTGAGAGAGTTTCAATGGAACCCATGCTGATGGAATAGATGGCAGATGAAGTAGAGATGACAGAAGCAATCTGTCAATGGTGGGAGAGGTAATGAGGTCAGAATTGATGGAGACTTGTATAATGATTTGCATCTTCCTGAATCTTTAGTGGAAATGCAGTTTAGAGAAGCTAGTGGTTATGGGAACATATCTCAATCAGCTGGGAGCTTTGACTTGACATTTGAAGCTGTCAACTCATCAGCTGATTCAATGGCCACTGACCTCCCGCCTCAGCTTCATAGACGAGGTCTAGGCACAGCGGGAAACCGGTGGGCGACCTGTCAAATATAAAAAGCTGGGAAACAACATTGATAAGCGGATGCAAACAAGCCACTAATGCTTTTAATTGCCTCCCCTGCCATTGCCTGTAGGTTCTGCTCAGTGATGACAGACCAAACATTTGGCAAAGATGTGTGGCGGCGAGTTCATGGCGAGGTCCCGACCCGCTGAGGAAAAAAGAAACACTTTCCTACCCAACCCGCCACCGATCACGCTCGCTGACCCCCCGCAAAATCCAGCCCATTAACTCTGTTTCTCTCTCCACAGATGCTGCCTAACCTGCTGAGAATTTCTAGCATTTGTTGTTTTGATTTCAGATTTCCAGCTTCCACAGTATTTTGCTTTTGTTTTAAGGCATTCTCTGGATTATTTAGGATGTCTTTTCTCTTTGATCTAAAAGCAACATTTTAAAGATTGTCCTTAATAATATCACAGCAATTATCCATTACAGTTAACAAGTCAATACTGGTTCAAGAAGAAGTTTACCACAATGGTCTTCATACCCTCCTACTTGTGCTGGTTATCAGTACCTGATAAAAAATGAAATTGCAGCCCAGATTTAAGTAATAAATTATGCTGTTTAGTGCCCCAAACTTACTCTAAAATTTCAAGATGGAATCTATAGACAGATCAAGGAGATGAATAAGAATAACAAAATTATTGTACTAGGAAATTTTAATTACATTCTCATTGATCGAGACAGGAAGGGAAAAGACAGAAAAAGGAAAATGGATTTCCTAAAATGCGTACATGACTACTTCCTTAAGCAATATTTTTGTATGCCTACAAGAGGACAGGTGTTGCTAGATCTAGTTAGGAGTAACAAAATACATCAACCACAACAACAACCTGCATTTATATAGCACCTTTAACGTTGTAAAACATCCCAAGGTGCTTCACAGGACCATAATCAAACAAATATTGTCACAGAGCCAAAGAAGGAGTTATTAGGACAGGTGACAAAATGCTTGGTCAAAGAGGTAGGTTTTAAGGAACATCTTAAAGGAGGAGAGAGAGAGGTGGAAAGATGGAATGGTTTAGGGAGGGAATTCCAGAGCTTAAGGCCTAGACGGCTGAAGGAAAAGCTACCAATGGTGGGGCGAGAGAAATGGGGGATGTACAAGAGGCCAGAGTTGGAGGAACGCAGAGTTCTCAGAGGATTGTGGCACTGGAGGAGGTTACAGACATAGGGAGGGGCGAGGCCATGGATGGACTTGAAAACAAGGAAGATAATTTTAAAATCAAAGCGTTGCCACACCAGGAGCCAATGTAGGTCAGTGAGCACAGGGGTGATGAGTGAACAGGACTTAGGATATGGGAAGTAGGTCGTCTTTGTGATGGAGAAGGTACGGGGTCAGAAGTTCAGTTCAGGGTCAAATAGGATGTCGAGGTTGCGAACGGTCTGGCTCAGCCAGAAAACTCCGCTGTCCTGGACTTCCCCCCTCTTTCCCTCCCTCTCTCCCTCCCATGAGACCTTCCCAAGCCCCCTCCCAGCCACTTACCTGCAAGCCAGTGGAGGGCCATGGGCTATCTGGTCTTCCCCAGATGGTAGGTGCTCTGCACCCTCTTCTCACCTGGAATGGTTGGGAAGTGAACCACACCAGCTGCATTAAATGAGGCCCGGGAGTTAAAATACTCCAGGCTGGAAACATAGGCCTGCAAGTCTGCTTCACACTTGCCCCACCCACCCGAATCCCAGTGCGGGTGAAAACCCACCCCTTGCATTTTGCATCAATCTTTATTTACAAAAGGAGAAAAATACTGGGGAGGAGATTTAATTAAAAACAAAATGAGAGGTATTACAATAAACAAAAGGAAAGTATTAGAGAAGTTAGTTAAGGTCACCCATAGACAGTCCCACTGACAGTGCAGCACCCCTTCAGCATGGCATGGGGTGTCAGTCTGGAGTGGAGCTTGAATCCACAATCTTCTGACTCAGAGGTGAGTGAGCTACCAACTGGGCCAAGCTGACATGACATCTGGAGATTTATTTATTTATGCAACTGTCATATATGAGAGGAATAATTTAATACTTTTATTTATCTTTCTTCAGTTGATGAGAAAAACACTATTTTTATACTCAATTTAAAAAAAAAGATTTTTAGTTTTTACCTTTGGCAATAACATGGGAGATACGTTATCTGTATCTAAAAGTTTTGAAATGTGAAATATGTCCGTGATGCCAAGTTTCAGGCTTTACATTTTGTATAAAATACCAATAAATCACGATTGAATATAATTTTTAAAATAGCAATCAAAAAGAAAATGGATGCTATTAATTTCCTGCTTATTTTTCTAATCTTGAGATAAAACAGCCTCTCTTTAAGAAGAGGGATTAAGCACCATCAATCCGGAGAAACTTCTAACAGCTGTAGCAATTAGCCACTAACTGACCTCAAGATGTGCTTACTTACACCACTGTTCACAGGAATAATAATTCTAAAGGGTCGGAACAAGTTAACAGCCAGACTACACAACTGTGTTCCAGGCTCAAGTCTATCAGTGACCAACACCACATTAGATCAGCTCGTATAGTACATTGCTGGTCCAGTGGTGAGGCTAACCAGATAACACCTGAACAGGAAATTCACAACTAAGCTATTGTTATCCTCAGAACTGGAGATATTAATCATATCCCACTGTTGGCTTGCCATTCCATTTATACCATCTACTAAAATAATTTGCAATCAATTTACTGACTCACCCGCCCTTTCCCTATAGCCCTGCAATTTTTTTCCTTCAGGTACTTATCCAATTCCCTTTTGAAAGCCACGATTGAATCTGCCTCCACCACCCTTTCAGACAGTGCATTCCAGATCTTAACCACTCGCTGCGTAAAAAAGTTTTTCCTCATGTCATCTTTGGTTCTTCTGCCAATCACCTTAAATCTGTGTCCTCTGGTTCTCGACCATTCCGCCAATGGGTACAGTTTCTCTCCATCTACTCTGTCTGGACCCCTCATGATGTTGAACATCTCTATCAAATCTCCTCTCAACCTACTCTGCTCTAAGGAGAACAAACCCAGCTTCTCCAGTCTATACACGTAACTGAAGTCCCTCATCCCTGGAACCATTCTTGTAAATCTTTTCCGCACCCGCTCTAAGGCCTTCACATCTTTCCTAAATTGCGGTGCCCAGGATTGGACACAATACTCCAGTTGAGGCCAAACCAGTGTTTTTTAAAGGTTCTTCATAACTTCCTTGCTTTTGTACTCTTTGGGGTGGATTTTCATTGGGCCGTGGAGTCGGGATTGGAGGCGTGTGGGGATTTAAAATCCCAAAATCAGGGGTCCCGGCCCCATCCCGCCCCCAACCCACCTCCATGCCAGTTTCAAAGGAGGCAGGTACCCGCCCTGCACTGGGACCTGCCACCCTGAGGCGGGAAGGGGATTAGTGCCAATTAACTGCCTGTTAACAGGTAGTTAAGAGGCAGTTTTTAGCCTAATCCCTATTTTTATTGTTGAAATGTGGGATTCCCGATGGCTCCAAACCACGCCGAGTTAGCGAGGTGGGCCATCGGGATGAAGGGCTTGGAGGGGTCGAGATGTCCGGTGTTCAGGTGAGTGATGGGTGCATGAGTGCAGAGGTAAGTGTGTTTGGTCTGCGTAAAGTGTTTAAAGAAGTTCTACTAACCTTTGCTTACCTTTACAGCCTTCCTTCCTTCAGGTCTCGGGAGTCCCTCATCTCACCGGCGCAGAAAGCAGAATGGCCGCCAGCTGTCAAAATCTGTAGCCTCTGCTTTCTGTTCCGGGGAGATCTCTAAATCATCCTGAGAGGAAGGGGTTAACCTGGAGTACAGATCGTGTTTGACAGCTTCAAACAGCTGTGAAATGCTGATATTTCATCTGTGAAAAGGTCTTGACAGATGAAATTTCAATCTGTGATGTCACCTGTTGCCGGGTGGCCCTTAATTGGCCTGCTGAGCCCGCTGGGCAGGCTCAACAAGGTCAATCAAGTGTAAATCGCGTGGGTTGGCTAGAACTCGATGGAGGCGGGACTACAACCCCAAAAGTTGTAGTCCCGCCTCCTACCCGACTCCTCAATGAAAATCCAGCCATATGACTCTATTTATAAAGCCCAGGATCCCTTATGCTTTTTTAACCGCTTTCTCAACCTGCCCTGCCAACTTCAACGATTTGTGCACATATAACCCCAGGTCACTCTGTTCCTGCACCCCTTTTAGAATGATACCCTTTAGTTTATATTGCCACTCCTCGTTCTTCCTACCGAAATGTATCATTTCACATTTTTTGCGTTAAATTTCATCTGTCACGTGTCCACCCATTCCACCAACATGTCTATGTCCTCTTGAAGTCTATCACTATCCTCCTCACTGTCCACTATATTTCCAAGTTTTGTGTCATCTTCAAATTTTGAAATTGTGCACTGTACACCCAAGTCCAAGTCATTAATATATATCAAGAAAAGCAGTGGTCCTAGTACTAATCCCTGGGGAACACCACTGTATACCTTCCCCCAGTCCAAAAAGCAACCGTTCACCACTACTCTCTGTTTCCTGTCACTTAGCCAATTTTGTATCCATGCTGCTCCTGTCCCTTTTAGTCCATGGGCTTCAACTTTGCTGGCAAGCCTATTGGCCTAGAAATTGGGTTGGTAGCGCCGGCGCTAAGCGCCTAAAGAGACCTAGAATTGGGGCAAAGCGCTATGTTGGGGCGGACGCTATGAAGATAGCGCCAACTCAGATATTGACTATACATTTAGCGCCTGCGCTAAGTGTTTGCATGCGCTCGCGAGCGCAAGCAGCTCATGACGTCATTTCAGTGTGCAACGCCTTTTAGGAGTGCCTGAGTGCATATTGGGTGGTGCCCGGAGCCTGAGCGCCCAGCGCTATTAGTGACAGTTCGAGGGAGGGCTAACAGGCCCTTCTCGGAGTAGGGGGGCGCTATTTAAAGGGGACAGCTCTACTGCAGTATCTTCTGCCACTTGGCCTGCTCATTGCTCTCGCTGCTAGAGAGAGTTGGCGAGCTAATGTGGAGTGGAGTTCTGGGATTTGAGCTTTACAGTACTTGGTACCTTCAAACCTGTCCGAAGCACTTGCACCACTACACCTAAAAGCCTTTTGACCAACTGGCATCGGAATGGGAGCTTGTTTGGAGGGCGACGGACCTCATCTGCACTCTGTGCAGCAGTCATGACGACCTGCCTTGCCCTGCGGGGAGACGATGGCCGAACTTGCCTATCCCCCCTGCGTTGCTCCATGCCGCTTGGTCCGGCAACTGGTTCATCCTCAGAGCCACCCCCCCTCCCCTCCAGGGGACTACTATCCCCAGTCTGCAGATGTCTCCACTCCCCGGATTCTGCAATGGCTGGTCCGGATTCCTCCTGGTCCTCGCCTCTGGTGGCACTGGCACTGGCAGCTTCAGCGCGTTGAGCCCGAGTTGGTGCTGCTTCATCTGAAAGTGGGAGGTGGAAGAGTGGCTTTAGCAAAAGGACAGGTTTGCTGAAAGGCATGCCAGATTGCGGCAAGTTTCTGACATAGCTGCACACTGAGGATGCATGCTGGTGGGGGGACCAAGTGGAAGGCAACAGGTGGAAAAGGTAAGAGTCTTACCCTCGCTGTCGGTAATGGGGTCGGCAGATGCAGTGGTCACTGGACCAGACAGATGTCCTCCAAGTATCTGGTGCACTCTCTCCTCCAGATCCGTGAGGGTGACCACTTGTGCAGGTCTGCCACCGGTTCAACGCTGCTCCTTTCTAATCTGTGCCATCTTGGACTGCAGGGGAAAGAAGGGGAGGTTCGGTTACATGAGGCCTTGAGACCTCATCGCATGCCCCCCATGGTGCAAGAGCCCTTACATGAGGCCTTTGAGACATCTGTCCATGTGTGTGGCCAGAAAGGGCCATGGGTGCATAATGACAGATGGCCATTGGCGCATCATTGCAGCAGGGTGCCCGAAGTCAGCTGCAGATGGAGGGAAGCACAAGTTTGGTAAACCATCACTCACCCTAACGATCCGTGTGAGGTCGTTGAATTTCTTCCTGCACTGAACAGGGGTCCTGGTCGCCATGCTGCTGGAATTCACCCTCACAGCAACCTCCCTCCAAGATCGTCGATAAGCCTTCTGATTTGGCCTCTTGCCATTATCCGGATACAGGACCTCTCGACGGTGTTCAACTGCAGCCACCAAGTGGTCCAGAGCCTCAGTGCTGAAGCGCTCTGCTCTCTGCCTAACCTTCTCCATAATGCACAAGTTTCTAACGCCAGACAAGGGCGAGCGCCGAATCTGAGGTGTTTAAGCTCAGTCTGACTGACCCGCCCCTTTAAGAGCCGGCCGGCGCCTGTAGGTCTCGTGCTTTCCCGTAATTGAGTTCACCTGCGCTGCGCCCGTCTGCGTCGATATTGAGTAGTGCCTGATCTTTTGCGCCTTAAGAGCACCGTGCAACGGCTGATTTAGCGCCTCAATCCCCTTTGGGGGCGATGCAACCCAATATCGCGCCAGGCGGCGATAAGTTTCGTCTGGCTATAAACTTTGCGCATCGCCAGTTCTAACGCCTCAAGCGGGGCTATACCAAATTTCTAGGCCATTATGTGGCACTTTATCGAACACCTTTTGGAAATCCATGTGCACTACTTCAACCACAATACCATCATCAACCCTCTGTTACCTCATCAAAAAACTCCATCAAGTTAGTTAAACACAATTTGCCTTTGACAGATCCATGTTGGCTTTCCTTAATTAATCCACACTTGTTCAAGTGACTGGAAATGTTGTCCCAGATTATTCGATTGGAATATTATGGCCAGTACCTCCGCAATTTCCACCTTTACTTCCCTCAGCATCCTAGGATGCAACCCATCCGGTCCTCATGACTTATCTACTTTAATTACAGCCAGCCTTTCTAGTACCTCCGCTTTATCAATTTTTAGCCCATCCAGTATCTCAAGTGGTTGTCATTTTTCAAAATTCCATAGATTCTAGAATGGTTCCCGTGGATTGGAAGGTAGCAAATGTAACCCTACTATATAAGAAAGGAGGGAGAGAGAAAACAGGGAACTACAGACCAGTTAGCCTGACATAAGTAGTGGGGAAAATGCTAGAATCTATTATTAAGGACTTGGTAGCAGGGCACTTAGAAAATAATAATAGGATTGGACAGAGCCAACACAGGTTTATGACAGGGAAATCGTGTTTGATAAATCTGTTAGAGTTAGGTTGTAACTAGCAGAATAGATAAGGGGGAACCAATGGATATGGTGTGTTTGGATTTTCAGAAGGCATTCGATAAGATGCCACACAAGAGGTTATTAAACAAAATTAGGGCTCATGGGATTGGGGGTAATATACTAGCATGGTTTGAGGATTGGTTAATGGACAGAAAACAGAGAGTAGGAATAAATGGGTCATTTTCGGGTTGGCAGTCTGTAACTAATGGGATACCACAAGGATCAGTGCTTGAGCATCAGCTATTCACAATCTACATCAATGATTTGGATGAGGGGATCAAATGTGATATATCCAGGTTTAAAAGCTGGGTGGGAATGTAAGTTGTGAGGATGATGCAAGGAGGCTTCAAGGGGATATAGACAGGCTAAGTGAGTGGGCAAGAACATGGTAAATGGAATATAATGTGGAGAAATGTGAAGTTATCCACTTTGGTAGGAAAAATATAAAAGCAGAGTATTTTTAAATGGTGAGAGATTGGGAAATGTTGTTGTTCAGAGAGACCTGTGTGTCCTTGTATGCAAATCACTGAAAGTTAACAAGCAGGTACAGCAAGCAATTAGGGGAACAAATGGTATGTTGGCATTTATTACAAGAGGATTTGAGTATAAGAGTAAAGACATCTTATTGCAATTACATAGGGCCCTGGTGAGACCACACCTGGAGTATTGTGTACAGTTTTGGTCTTCTTACCTAATGAAGGATATACTTGTGTAAGGGGTGGTGTGTGGGTCAGCTTCGCCTCTGACTTATGAGCAGTTCAAATCACTCCCACTCCCTTGGTTCTAGACCTGGACTTATTTGGGAGTTGTAATGAAATTGCAGCAGACAACTGAATTTGATACAAGAACTTTGGTTTTTGTTTGAGAAGGAAAATATACACAACACAATAATCTTATCTCTCTAAAAGGGGGAACACTTTGGAATATACGAGGGAGAATAACAATAGACAGAACACTTCACCCCTCCCAATCCCACTACACTGACTAAGTTGGACTCCAGAGGACCAGGGAAAATGCTCACCAAACGCAGGAATAGTTTGTAGAGTGGAAAAACTTGCAGATCTTTGGTTTCTTCCGAGTTCGTTTCTTGTTGGTCGCAGTGGCCCAGTATTAATTGGTTGGCTACTGGTAATATTTGGTTGTTGGCTTCGTGGGGCCCTTGGTGTCATGAGGTGTCTGATGATGTGTTACTTCTTCGAGAGAGAGAGAACTGCTTCCAGATGCTTGCTTCTGAACCCGCCGAGTTTCGATGGTGTTTTAAACTTGAACGATGGGTCTCTCCTTTCTTCTCGAACTGGTTGAACTGTTTCTGTTGAACTCCTTCTGCTGAACTGTACTTATCGAACTGTCGAACCCATCGAAGCCATCGAACTGATTTCTTGTAAAGACAGGTCTTTAGTTTATATTAATTGAGGCCTGCTTATCTGCCCGCCAAATCAGTCTCGGGTCATTGTTAAATTTTGGGCGGGCTCGTTAACATTGATTGGTCCCATTTATTTAACTGGTTTCGGGATGGTCCATCGAAACATAAATTAACTTTAAATGACTGTTTAATCTTTGGTCCGATTAGTAAGTTTTGTCTTCTCCTGCTGGGGTCAGGGTTCCTTGTGTTGATCAGTGGCATATACTACATTATGCATACTCTTGATGGCTCTGTAATTTTGGCAGGAACTGCTCTTCTGTAGGCCTTTTGTCATTTATGTGAAATCACAGAGAAAGTACAGAAAATTCCCAGACAGTTTGGCCTATGCCAATACCCAAACTGCGTGTTTTACAGAGGCCCATCCCAACCCCTTTGTCACAGCCTTCCACAGGCCTGGACATGTCCTTTTAAAATAACCAAAATCCTGGGGTTTTAACTTTAAGCCCCTTTTTGGCCCAACATTCTTTTAAACAGTCCAAAATCTATTCTTTGGGGTAATCTTCTTCGTTTGAGGGAATCTGCAGAATTTTGCAAGCCTTACACTTGCCATAGAGGGAGTACAACAAAGGTTCACCAGACTGGTTCCTGGGTGGTGGGATTGTCCTATGAGGAGAGATGGAGTAGACTATGCCTATATTGTGTAGAGTTTATAAGAATGAGAGGTGATCTCATTGAACATGCAAAATTCTTAAAGCGGTTGACTGGGTAGATGCAGGGAGGATGTTTCCCCTGGCTGGGGAGTCTAGAACCAGGGGTCACAGTCTCAGAATAAGGGGTCGGCCATTTAGGACTGAGATGAGGAGAAATTTCTTCACTCAGAGGGTGCTGAATCTTTGGATTTCTCTACCCCAGATGGCTGTGGAGGCTCTGTCATTGAGCATATTCAAGACAGAGATCAATAGATTTTTAGATATTAAGGGAATCAAGGGATATGGGGATAGTGCAGGAAAGTGGAGATGTGGTGGACTATCAGCCATGATCTTATTGAATGGTGGAGCAGGCTCGAAGGGCCAAATGGCCTACACCTGCTCTTATTCCTTATGTTAACTACCTCCTCTTTCACTTTGACTTTGGCAGCATCTTCTTCCTTGGTAAAGACAAATGCAAAGTCCTCATTTTAAACCTCAGCCATGCCCTCTGCCTCCATGCATTGGTCTCCTTTTTGGTCCCTAATCAGCCCCACCCATCCTCTTACTAACTCTTTACTATAAATATGCCTATAGACAACTTTTGGATCCCTTTTATGTTAGCTGCCAGTCTATTCTCATACTCTCTCTTTGCCCCTCTTATTTCCTTTTTCACTTCCCCTCTGAGCATTCTAAATTCAGCCTGGCTCTCACTTGTGTTCTCAACCTGACATCTGTCATACGCCCCCAATGTCTGCTTCATCTTACTCTCTATCTCTTTTGTCGTCCAGGGAGCTCTGGCTTTGGTTGCTCTTCCTCAACTCCTTGTGGGAATGTATCTCGACTGTATCCGAACCATCTCCTCTTTAAAGGCAGCCCATTGCTCGATTGCAGCTTTGCCTGCCAAACTTTAATTCCAATTTATCCAGGCCAGATCCATTCTCAACCTATTGAATTGGCCCTCCTCCAATTAAGTATCTTTACTCTAGATTGCTCCCTGTCCTTTTCCATAATTAATCTAAATCTTCTGATATTATGATCACTGTTCCCTAAATGTTCACCACTGACACTTGATCCACTTGACCCATCTCGTTCCCCAGAATCAGATCCAGCAATGCCTCCTTCCTCATTGGGTCAGAAATGTGCTGATCAAGAAAGTTCTCCTGAACAAACTTCAGAAATTCTTCCCCCACTTTGCCCTTTACACTATTATTATCCCAGTCTATATTGGGATAATTGAAGTCTCCCATTATCACTACTAATGCCACAAGCTGATGCAAACGCTGCACTGAGTGAACTTTACAGTGAGGTCAGTAAACTTCAGAACTGGTATCCCGAGGCAGTTCCTATCATTGCGGGAGACTTCAACCATTGTAGTTTAAAGAAAGTATTGCCAAAATACTTTCAACACATCTCCTGTCCGACAAGAAATGGAAAAACTCTAGATCACTGCTATACAACAATAAAGCACGCCTACCGTGCCATTGCTCGGCCGGGCTTCGGCAAATCAGACCACATTTCCATACTCCTAGTTCCTGTTTACAAACAGAAGTTAAAGAGCACACCCACAACAGTAAAAACGGTGCGAAGCTGGACAGCGGACACAGAACTACAACTGCAGGGCGGGTTGGAAATAACGGACTGGAGTGTTTTCAAGAACCCAGACCTGGATGTGTACGCAGGCCACGTTACTGGATACATTAACAGACTGGTGGATGAATGCATTCCTACCAAGACTGTCCGTTTATTTCCTAACTGCAAACCATGGATGAACTCAGACATCCGCAACAAACTAAGAGAACGGCGTACCGCTTTCAAATCAGGGGACACCGAACTCTACAAGAAGGCCAAGTATGACCTCAGAAAGGCTATCAAAGCAGCAAAAAGAGACTATAAGAGCAAACTAGAGTCTCAGTACGGCAGGGGCTCTGACGCCAGACGCATGTGGCAGGGATTAAGGGCCATCTCCAACTACAAGGGGAGCTCAGCGGGAGTCACCAACACCGATCCCTCCCTACCAGATGAACTGAATACTTTTTATGCTCGCTTTGAGAGGGAGAACACTGAGCCGGCCATCAAAACCCCCAGCCACCCAGAGGATTACACATTACAGCTGACTGAATCCGAGGTCCGGAGAACCTTCAGGAGGGTGAAAGCACGGAAGGCAGCCAGCCCAGACGGGGTTTCACCCCGTGTCTTCAAGACCTGCGCAGACCAGCTGGCTCCTGTGTTCATGGACATTTTTAACATCCCATTGCAGCAGTCTGTTGTACCAGTGTGCTTCAAAGAGACAACCATTGTGCCGTTACCTAAGAAGACCAAGGTAACAGGTCTCAATGACTATCGTCCCGTGGCTCTAACATCCATAGCCATGAAGTGCCTGGAAAAGCTGGTCATGACACACATGAGCAGCATCATATCCGATTCCTTGGACCCGTTCCAGCTCGCATATAGGGCGAACAGGTCTGTAGATGATGCCATCTCCCTAACACTACACACTGCCCTGGAACACCTAGACAGGAGGGACACTTACGTCAGACTGTTGTTCATTGACTACAGTTCTGCATTTAATACTATTATTCCCTCCAAGTTGGTCCTGAAACTGAGGGACCTAGGCCTGGGCACCCCCATCTGCAATTGGATTCTGGATTTCCTGACTGGTAGGCCTCAAGTGGTGAAAATAGGGAACAACACCTCATCCACTCTGGTCCTCAACACCGGAGCGCCACAAGGCTGCTGCCTCAGTCCTTGGCTATACTCTCTGTTTACACATGACTGTACAGCCATACACAGCAATAACCGGATTATCAAGTTTGCCGACGACACCACAGTAATTGGCCTGATAAGCAACGATGACGAGGCGGAGTACAGGGATGAGATAGTCCAGCTGATGAGATGGTGCAATGACAACAACCTTGCCCTGAATGTTGGCAAGACTAAGGAGCTCATCATGGACTTCAGAAGCCACCGAGGGAACCATCGCCCCAACAGCATAGACGGGACACCAGTGGAAGTCGTCAGTTGCTTCCGATTCCTGGGACTGCAGATCTCTGATGACCTGGCCTGGAACCATAATACTGAGGCTATGCTGAAGAAGGCACACCAGCACCTTTACCCTCTGCGGTGCCTGAGGAAATGCAGCATAAGCACACAGTGGCTTGTGAACTTTTACCGCGGCACCATAGAGAGTGTCTTGACGAGTGGTGTCAATGTGTGGTATGGTAACACCACTGCACAGAACAAGAAAGCCATCCAGAGAGTTGTGTATACGGCAGAAAAGATCATCGGGTGTGCACTTCCGTCCATCGAGGAGATCTTCCAGGCCAGGTGCCGGAACAAGGCCCGCTCCATCATCCAGGACCCCAATCACCCTGGGCACAAACTGTTCTCCCTCCTGTGGTCCGGACGTCGGTACCGCAGCATCCGAACCAGGACCAGCAGGTTTAAGAACAGTTTCTATCCACAGGCAGTGCGCCTACTGAACTGCTAATCGCACTGCCCCATATATTATAGTTATATGTTTATGTAAATATATATATTATGCTTATATTACCATATATTTATCATATTACATTACTATTATTTCCAGTGGTAATTGAGGCTTTTTTGCACTATTCATCATATCCTGCAACTTGGACTCTTATTGCTATACTTTTTGCTTATTTGCTTATTGTTTTTATTTATACTTGTTTTTATTTTTTTGCTTTTATATTTATATGCTTGTATTGTGGGAGTGAGTGGGGAGTAAGCATTCCATTGTACTAGTTACATATAGCAATAAAATGATCTTGAATCTTGAATCTTGAATCTCTATAATACTTGCACCTCTCTGTAATTTTCCTGCAAATTTGCTCCTCTATATCCTTCCCACTAGTTGGTGGCCTTTAGAGTACTTCTAGTAGTGTAATGGCACCTCTTTTGTTTCTTAACTCTAACCAAATAGATTCTGTCCTTGACTCCTCCAGGATATCCTTTCTCTCCAACACTGTAATATTCTCCTTAAACAATACTGCCACCTCACCTCCTTTCTTTCATTCTCTATCTTTCCTGAACACCTTATATCCAGGAATATTTAGTACCCAAACCTGCCTTTTTTTTGAGCCAGGTCTCTGTTATCACCACAACGTCATATTCCCATGTGGCTATTTGTATCTGCTGCTCACCAACCTTATTTACCATGCTTCGTGCATTTACACACATGCACTGTAAACCTATCTTAGACCTTCTTGTATTCTCTTTTCGTCTGCCCCACCTAATATCGTACTATTTCTTACTCTAGTGTTATCTGTCTCTCCCAATCCTTTGTGCACCTTGCTTCTCCTTTCTAATGCTACAACCTGGTGACCATCCCCCTGCCAAATTAGTTTAAACCCTCCCCAACAGCATTAGCAAACCCACTGCCCCCCCACCCGCCACCCAAGAGGGTATTGGTCCTGGCTCTGTTGAGGTGCAACCCTGTTGGTCTGTACATGTCCCACCTCCCCCAGAACTGGTCCCAATGTCCCAGGACACTAAAGCCCTCCGTCCTGCACCATTTCTCCAGCCACACACTTATCTGCTCTATCCTCCTATTCCTGTACTCACGAGCACGTGGCACCAGAAGTAATCTGGAGATGACTACCTTTGAGGTCCTGCTTATTAATGTCTTTCCTAGCTCCCTAAAATCTGCCTGCAAGACCTCATCCCTCTTTCTAACTATGTTGTTTATACCGATATGGACCACACCCTTTGGCTGTTCACCTTCCCCCCCTCAGAATGTCCTGCAGCTGCTCAGTGACATCCTTGACTTAATATAAAAAATATAATTCTAATTTCCAAACCATAGATGTGGTACTAAGCTGAATAAATGATCAAAAATTTCTCAGTGTGGATTAAGAAAATAAGTTTATCCATCAGGACTAGAGATTTGTAATATTTTATCTCCACAATGTAGTAAATATAGGAATTTATTGGCACCAAGTATTGTTAATTGTACTGGCCTCACTAGACGTGCTCCTATCTAGTTATCCAGCAAGTTAAACACTTATTCAAATAATTCCTCGTGAAGCCTGTTTGCTGTTTTGAAGCTTTACTTGCACAAATTTGTGAAACTGTAAACAAAGACAAAGTATGTTTTGTACATAAAACTGGGTACTATACATTAGATATTACATAAGATTTAAACATATTTACAACAGTAGAATAGACTAATTCTATAACTAACTAACATTTGGACTAACTTCTGTAACTACCAAATATTAACGTTTTATGAACAACGTATTGTCAAATACTACACTGACAAAGTTGCTATCATGCTAAGAAACAAAGATACTCACAGATATTGCGTCTGGCCTAACATATGAGATCAGATTACACTGGATTGCGAATCCCTCATGGAGTTCTCCATTACTCTGCCAGGTTCCTTCTGGGAAAACTACTTCTGGGGTGAAACAGGAAGAAAGGTCAACTGACCTCTGCTGTATACGAACACTGCTAACACAATAACCACCACCAGAGGGT